>NC_141853.1:16880099-17180099 GCF_024713525.1 Acromyrmex echinatior | reverse complement strand
ACTTGAGATCTTTTTTTTTCTTTTCGTAGATACTTGCATTGTCTCTGGAAAAAGATTCTGTGCAAAGTGCGAGAGGCGGAGATCGATCAAGTTTCGCACCGGGCGAAATGCCTAACGCGGTTCCTGGAAGATTGTGTGATACAGGACGACATGTAGAAATTACCGTAATCGGCAGATAGGTGTTTATCTTCTCGGCGAGTTTCATTCTCTCGCCCTCTTCCCCGTAGATGTGGATCACGAAGCGGTTCATCTTACTGCAAAGCCTGCATATGAACCCCGTGATCACGGCCTTGTCCGTGCTGCCCATCTCCGCGGCGTTCCTTCGACGGCTGCTCCCGCGACGTTCGCACGATTTTAGCTCGCCCTCCGATGCCGCTCGACTGTTGACAGCGCGATTTCTCGCGATCGTAGTTGCAACGAGAGAGAGTATCGGACGTATACGCTTTTTTACCTGGAGATCACTTGGAGTTTGTTTATTGCAGACTCCGTCGAACGCCAGCGCGCTCCGAGCGATGCCTCCATCAGTGCTGTATGCACCGTTCCCCGATCCTCGTACTCTTGTCTATTTTCCTATTTGATTATATTTGGTGTTTATCAGCAAGGGACATAATATAGCCCAGTGACCATTTTATCCTTTGTTTAACATTGACAAATAACAAGGATGCAATGATTCACTATGTTACACTGTGTGTGTCTTCTTAAATAAGAAAGAATCTTTTATTATTTACACATCCTATAGTACTTCGCGTTCCTTTGATCAAACTCCAATTAAAGAGGAGAGAGCACTGAAAAATATCAAATATCTATATTGTTTATTTATCTATTTTTAAATAATTTCTATTGTTTCACACACATTTCAGTTATATAAAATAATTTTTGGATATATTTAAATGCCAAGAACAAGCGATAAACGTACAATCTTATCTATGAATATAGAAAGTTTATTTTATTATACAGTTGTTATTATTATTAAATTTTATTATTTATTTCAATATTATTTTCGATTTTTATTTTTTCTGACTACAAAAGTTTATACTAAAATATGCAAAACTGTAATATTAAAACTATAAACATTACAATTATAAATATTATAATTTTACAACATAAAAGAAAAGGATTGAAAAGAACAGACCCGGATAGCATATTCCATTATATGTTATGATTTCATAATTATATTAATTCTCTTAACTTAATTAGATAATTGATTCAGCCGGCATAATTGTTTAAATTACAATTTCTGTTTAATTTGTTGATCTTTTGTATATAAAATTTAAAAAATTAATATCAACCTTAATAAAATATTGTAGGTATGATTGGACAAATTGCTCGCTAGTGCGATTAATCGGAGTTTGTTCAAAGTTGCCTCCAATGAAATTTGCATAAGATTCAATATTCCATAATTGCTGTATTGCGGAACGCAATAGGAAATTCTAAGAAACAGGGTGCTTGCAGTTTATACATTCCTGATGACTCGCCATTAAATGTTGATTAGAATACAGTTCAAAAGAGATGCGAAGGAATCAGCTGTCGTACATCTGTCAACAGCGACACTCTTCTAAACATGAAGTTTCTTTACAATATCATTTCTTAACTGCTCTCTCTCTCTCTCCCTCCCTCCCCTCCCTATCTCTCCCCCACCCCTCTTCACTCATATCAGGATTTGTTTACATCCTTTACATTGTTGCAAAAGCGCGTGATAAGCCGATGGATTTTTTTTTACAAAATTATCACAGATAAAATAAAAATTAAAGACACGCTTTTTTATTCATTAATTGTTTCGCCTGATATGATACGAATTTCTTATAGATAAAAATACGCTTTAAAGGCTTATCTAATATTCTCAGCATGAAACATATAGAAACGATAAAAGTGCTAAACATAACATAAAAAAACTCAAACATAATATCATAAAGGAAAAAATATATCTTGTATAGCATTGAGATTGAAAAATCCTCTGGAAGGAGGATGAATTAGCTTTTCCACGAGCAAGTAGCGTGAAGAAAATATAGATAATATTTCAAGAAGTATGTACAAAGAGTGAGAAGGGAAAAAGAAGAGAGAAAGAGAGAGAGAAAGAGAGAGAGAGAGAGAGAAGATAACAGTCTCGTTTTAGATTTCAGCCTTCAGTTAGTTTTAGTGGTTTTAGTCCATTCGTTCTCCACTATTCTCTTTACGTTTACGTTGCATCGCGCACGTAACAGATCGCGCGCGCGGCCGCTTCCGGGAAAGTGCAAATGGATTTTTAAATCGCAACGCGCACCGCGGATTCAACATGGTGGCGATCAGCTGTCTTCTGTCACAATGACGTTCGCGACGAGCCCACAAACCGATAAAATTTAATTGACCCGATCGGCGTGGAGCGTGCACGCGTTTACGAACGATCGCAGATACGAAGTCGCGGGCCGCGCAACGGACGGCGACGTGTGACACGTGTCGTCGTCGCATCCGTAACCTTTTCGGAGAGCTGAGCTGAGTGCTGACGAAGGCGACTCCTCCGCGAGGGCGAAGCGACGCGCCTCGCTTGAAGTGAGCGGCGAGTGTACGCACACAAAAAGCAATATGGTGACCGTCAGGGAACAGTCGTGAGCGCACACGGGGGATGTTTAATAATATTTATCGTTGTCGGCAACGTGCGTCGGTGAGCGCGAGTGATGAACTTGACGTGACCGAGGGCCTCTCGCTAGGCTAAAACAATCCGGGCACCATGTGCGATGTGTGCGTCGATTTTCACGATCTTCTGCTCTCCTGTAAGTGGATAATATTGCACCCACAGTAGCGTTGGCTCCCCCCCGCCGATTCTTAACCTATCTGAATGGATTCGCGTTCGCGGCCGAGATCTCGCCGACGGATTTCACCTCCGAAGAAATTAATCTGGAGGAACGGTGAAACGCCGTCGCGACACGTTCTCGCTTCTTTATTATCGAAACGTCTTGTCCGCATGAAATATGATCAAGCGAGGTAGCGTCTTATAACCTTAACCGTCGGCCAAGTCTTTCGTTCAAAGACCGTAGCCGAGAACGTTGAGTCTCGCTTTGTTCTTACCAACGTTTCTACATTCCGTATCATTTTCCTAAATGGATAAATAATTTTTTGTTATAATTTTCAACCGAACGTTACACTGGCGCTTTTTGAATTACGAAGGAGTTTTCGAACAAAAGCAGCACGTTTTCTTAGGTCTTTCTACCTGTGTAGATTCACTTTAATCTTGATTTATAATATATTTTTTATGTTTTTCTAGCTCTTAGAAAAAGATGAAGAGCGTTAAACAAGTTAAAGTTAATCCACATTGGTAGAAATGTGAACATTAGACACGTGGGTTGTATAACGATTCCGAAGCTCGTCGGAAAATCTTGTAGGTTCGAAAACATTCATTCAATCAGCATTGTCGGAAATTCTCCACTGGAGATTTTACGATTTATCTTTTGATACTCTAAAGCGATATTGACTGGTGTTCGTAATTTTCTAAATTCATTCGTATAAACTTGTTGAATGAATTGTTTAATTTATTTATTTGTAAAATTTAAATTTTATATTTATTATTTTTGATATTGTATATTTGTTGGATAACCTAATATTGTACGTTTCTTTATTTATGTCACGCGAGATGAAAAATTATCTGATAAAAAAAACATATTCTTTTGTGAATAGTATTTTAAAGTATTTGTACCGATTTTCTTTGTGAGTAATAAAGATAAATTATTTTTTTAGATGACGAACGTTCGTCGAAGGAGCAAGATGCATTGGCAACATTGTATGTAACAGATGTGGACACAACGTTGCATTATGTTAATCAGTGGGTGCAAAGGTATATTGTTGGATTTAATTAACTTTAATACTTTTTTTTATGTTTTTGCTTGTTAATTTTTTCACAAAACTAAGAATAATATATCGATTTATTGGAAGGACAGAAAGAATAATTTAGTATTAAAGAATAAAAGGAGTATCTAATTAAAATGTAAATAAAGTAATCAAGATATTGATAAAAAATCCTTACATCTAGACTATTTTTTTTATAGACTATTATTTTAATTTGTAAATTAGAAACACTAAAATAAATTATTATTGTACTGTAAAATCCTTGCATATTCTTAGTTAGATTTTATATTATTTCTCACGCTGAGAAATGAAATTTTTTATGTGTAATACAGTTTTATTACATAAATTAATTTGTCCAGAATGTTATAAATTGGCTAAGAATCTGTGGAAAAGTTGTTTCAATAAGTTAATTAAAATCATATCTTCACTACCAATATTTTTGTAATGAATATTTATTAACTCCTCACAATGAAAGGGTTAACTTTTATAATTATTTTTATATGCATTATTATCATAAATATTAATCACGCAATATCATTATTTTTATGATTTCTTTTTTTCTAGACAATGTATGTGCTGTTACCGCGAAATTAAAAATTTTGATCGATTTATAAGGCTAACTCAGAGTGTCGTGCTCTGTACGTTACAACAATTGCAAGTTATACAGCAAAATGAACAGCAGGGAGATGTGGCTAAGGAGACGCCTAAGGATGGAAAGGATGAGGAAGAGAAAAATAATAAGCGAAAATCTAACGACAATGCAGAGCACGCACAAGTGGAAATTCAGACGAAACAAGGATTGTGGTCTCAATATGAAAAGGAAAGATTGTTTCATCTACTTTCGAAAATTTTTTTACTCAATTTCCCTCTCTATATTGCAATGAAACACGGCGGTGTAATTAACCCTTTAGCTCCCGTCAAGGTAAAAACTTTTGTTCAATTTATTACTTATCTGCATTCTAGATCGATTAATAATGTTGATTATTTTATAAATTAATAGGACGAAGGTGGTTACTGCGAGCCGCACGACCCCGAAGTACCGGCGCCTTTGATCCGCGCGGTATCTATATTTTGCCATCAAGGAGGCTTTAATTTGGTATCCGCTTGTTTCGACATGGAAAGCACACTGCCTGTTAGCCTTGCGCATTCTATGGTTGCAGTTATTTGTAATCTGAAACTTTGGTTAAACTATGCCAGTGTCATTCAACTGTTTATACCATTCCGCAGTCGTGTTATGAAATACATGTGTCGTTTAGAGGACAAGGAATTGCGTACACCAGCTGTTAGGACCATGGCAGGTATGTTTCTGAAATTAAAAATATATTATACATGTGTACTGTATTGTTGATTCGCATTTGCGAATATATAAACTAATTCTTCATTTTTATATGAATATCTACGTTTCTTGTTGCATGTTTAGATTTTATGTGGACTGCTGTGAAGGATCCGATAGACTCTGTATTACCAAGTTTCGATCGTGATGGGCTTGACTTGGCATTTAAATATTTTACTAGTACAACTCTGACTATGAGGCTGGCTGGAGTAGCTCAAATAAATGCTCACATTACCGCGTCTAATGAGGTCTGCAACAACGAGGCTGTTGCCGAGGTCGAACAAGTGGGACACGCGCTTGCTGCTTGGCTGACCGAAAACAACATCATAGCTCATATATTTGGACCAAACTTACACGTAGAGGTTATTAAACAGAGTCACATTATATTAAGCTTTTTGGCTATGGAAGGTAGAATTACATCCTCGGACATGGATACTATGTGGCAAGCGGCACAGTTGAAGCATTGCGGCCGTCCGGTATATGATCTGTTGGCGCCTTTGGTCAAACATTTAGCTCCTACTCCTGTACTTCACTTGTACTCTCTGCTAGGCAAATTGGAACCTAAAGATCACACAGAACAGAGTTTGTTTCTTGCATCAGCTTTAATCAAATTTATTTGGACATCCGGTCGCTCCGCTTATCCAAGAGGTTTAGTAATGAAGAACAGAGAAATTTTAAGGAGTACCGGAAGTGGAGTCGGTGGAAGTAGCAGCAGTGATCCAAGCGGAATGGATGGTAGCAGTCCAGAAGATGATGAAGAGGAACCTAGTCCAACGTTATCAGATGGACCATCACCTAGAAAGCAACCCAGAGGCTACAGCAGTGATGGCGAAGGTACGTAACTCGTTAAATGAAATCTTGGTTTGTTTGTTTACATTTTGTTTGTATACTTGTAGGACATTATAAAGGAAAGGATCTGACAACCACCACTATCGAATCAAGTCTCAATGATATTGAAGGTCTGAATTCCGATAAGTTTGAATGTAACAGAGAATTAACCAAGGACTCCTCGACGAATGTTATTCGAGATGAGGTAAAGAGCAAACAGAGCGGATCTGACGCTGAAGCGGACACGGAGAAGTCTAATACGGAGGAAATGTTTGTACATGAGAAGAAAAAGCGAAAAATTCTGCGCAAACGAAAGAGACCACAGAAGCGCTCTTTAAGTGCCGTTGAAAAAACCTTGGAAGATATCGTTGGTCAAGATACGAAATCAAAAGATCTTCTCGTAGATGGGAAAAGCAGAACGGAAGATATGCTAAATAGTAGTCTAGATGCTTTGGCCTCCTTGGACGAGCCAAAAAGCGTCGACGCATTGGATCGCGTTAAGCAACAAGCAATGGCTTTAGATCCAAATGAACAACAAGTTCCAACCACGGCAGCTTTATTGAGACGCAATAAAAATAAATATATGTCTATAGTAGGATATAACGTGGATCGAACGGCCGATTCGGGAGACAGTTCGCATGATGAGGATGATAGCGATGTAGCGGGTGTACTCGCTGCTGCGGATGGTCCTGGCGCGGTGATATCTGAGCTTGCTGGTTTAGTGCATGCGTCTGGTCCTACATTTTTACCTTCAGGATTGGATGAGATGCTCTCCGACGAAGAGGGTTCCTATAGCAGTAGAATATCGAACAAAAGTGAAAAAAACATGGCCGACTTTGACGGCGAAGAGAGTGGTTGCGAAGAGGAACTGGCACAATTAGCCGCTCGCCATTTAACTGCTATCCAAATGCAAGCTTATCATCCTCATCATTCACACTCAACTATGACGATTAGAAGATCAGTCTGTCAGCAGTCGCAAGTGCGAACCGCTCGACAAGCGGCCACGAGATTGAGCTCGCAGTTTAATTTGGATACAGTTTGCAAACCGGGTAACACGCTGTTATGGGATCTACTTCAAGATGATAAGATAGGTCAACTAGGAGAAGGTCTAGCCTTGGAAGCGGAAAAAGCGCTATGTAATCTTTTATGCTTCAATGTTGATCGCTTGATTCCAATGAAGTTTATAGAAGGCTGCTTGGAGAATTTGGCGACCAATCGTTCCGTGGTTATATCTTTAAGACTATTGCCAAAATTGCTCGCAAGTTTTCAACAATTCGGTGCGATGGACGCGCATACGATTACAACCTGGGCTGATCGTGAACGTGGCATGATGAAACATTTCTTTAACAATTTGAAAACTTACACCGGTATAGGACCGAAAAGTAATTTATATTCGCATCAAACAGAGATACAAGTTAGATTGCAATTTCTGTCATCAATATTCTCGCCATTGGGTTCACCCGATTGTTTTCGCTTGAACCTAGAACAAGTAGATATATTATGGCAATGCTTGTCACAGGATCCGGTTTGTGCAGATGAACTCTTCAGTTGGTTGCTCAGCCAAGCAAAATCTACGGAGCAGCATGCTTTAGGGATGGATACGTTGAAACACCTGTGCATGCGCAAGTTACCGAGTCTACCACCAGAAACCATCAGTATGACAGGCCTGAGTCTGTTTCAACAATTGTGCAACCTGGCACGTTTGGCAGCAGCGCATATGGATAGACCACTTAGGGATATAGATTCGGTAGGCATGGATTTTCTTTGGCGAATTGCCCTGAAAGCGAAAAGCACAGATGTCAGTATGGCAGCTATACAATATCTCAACGGCTATTACATGTCACGACAGCTGACACAAGAGGCAGAATTTGTATCGCAATGCATGACGCATCTTGCGGCGGCCAGTGCCGATCTCGAAACTAATGAGGAAGCAAGTCTACGATGTATACAACGCGCTTTGCTCCTATTGAGGACGCATTTGGAAGCCTTTCGAAAACGATACGCCTATCATTTGCGTCGTTGGGTATTGGAGGGCAGAGGTGCTGCCAGTCACGTAGCCATGAACACATCTGAGAAAGGCCAACAATTAAGAATTTTTGTGCAACCCGCTGGTATACCGGAGAAGACGAGTTTCACTCTTCTTAATACCGACTATGTAGCGGATTTGAGAGCCGAAGTCGCTAAATGGTGGGACGACACGCAGAACGCTCAAGAAAAATCAGCAGTTTCCGCAAACGCCGTTCAAAATGGTGGGTCAGTCTTAGGATCATTGCTTACCGATGGTCCTATCAGGATGATTACCCAAGGTCAGGAATTGACTATCGAATTTGACGAGAAAACCTTACAAGAGATGGGCTTCAAGGATGGGCAATTGGTATTCATTTCACCCGGCGCTAGTAGAGGGAATGGTGGCCGTTGTAGCAAACGAGATATGGATTCGCCCTCGTTATTACCACCTCCACCTAGAGAGTCTTTACCGACTTTATTATTACTTCGACCGCAGTATTTCGAGCAACTGTTTACGCTTATGAGAACACTCAGCGCCATGAAAACGACAGTGAAAGGAGGCCAAGAAATTCCTCATACAAAAGCACAAGTACTCTCGAGAAGAGTTTGGGACACACTTACCTTATTACCCACAAGTCCAACATTGTTGCGAGGTTTCCAGAAACTCGGCGAAACTTCTCTTCAAGAATTACTTGATCCAGCGAGTCCGCAGAAGTTGATGTATTCACTTTACATAGTCGAGTCCCTGAGTCGACGAGGTGCAACGAATCAGCCATCGTCTAGTAATCCCACTGCATCGACGACGATACACGAAGGTGGTGGCGACGCGGACGACAATCATGACGATAAGGAAAAAGATGTGGCTTGGTCTACCTTATTCGTGCAGTATGGTGGACTCCGACATCTTTTTGATATCTTTATGTCAGGTTGTTTGGAGCAGGGAGATGGCAGTGAGTGGCAACAGGATTGTCTCGCTAGTCTATTGAAGCAACTTTGTTATCTCGGTGTCATAAAAGAAGAGAAAAAACGTAACAAAGCGGACAAGCCATTGCTAGTGCCTAAGCTGAGCGAAGCGATGTTAAAAATGATGAACGTCGACACAGTGATGCCAAGAATAACAAGCATTTTAAATGATGCTTCGTTACCGCTTGATCCAAATCACTACAAGACTGGACTTTTTGGTCGATCTCAAGTGATACATTATGCCATGGCACTACTAGTTTGTTGGGTGCACAGTGATCCGGTAGTCAGACAATATTTGTTTTCGTCATCCGAACCGTTTGGGAAAACGTGGCTACGCAGATTGATATTGGAAGATCCTGAGCCGGCAGTGAGACGCGAAGTATGTACGGCTCTATACAGATTATGCTTGGGTAGCACTGGCGCCCAAGATAGCTCAGATGATAGCTCAGATCAGATGCCAGGATTGATTGTACCCATGTTAAATACTTTACTGGAGCATCTTGTGATCGCCGAAGCTATGCAACCTTCTCATCGCAAGCCAGATTTACCACTGCATCTACACACTGTTTTAGATGAAGGAAAGGAACCTTATGGACCAGCTTGCAAGGACTATTTTTGGTTGGTATGTCGTTTGGTAGATTCTCTTCCGGACGAAGCAATTCGAGAAAGTTCAGCGGATGACACCTCCGGTACTACGGTCGATCTCGAAGCGTTGGCCATCCGGGTAATTGACTCCGTGCTCAACAGAGAACATCTAGAGACGCGACATAACACGGTGGAAGATGACGCTCTGGTTGGACTGATCAATCTCACATGTAACATAATGACGCACAATCCACCCTGTAAGCAGGGTAAGATCGGTCAGAATTTATTAAATCAAGTGTTTGATTTCTTGTTCGCCTTGCCTAGTCCACGAAGTAAACATGTACCCAAATGTAAAAGCCAGGCATCCAGATCGGCGGCTTTTGATCTTTTAGTCGAGTTGGTGAAATCTGCGCCTGACAATTATAGGATTTTACATGAAAAGCTCCTTGTCCAACATCGTCCAGGACCACACTCCCCGTATCCGTGGGATTATTGGCCTCACGAGGATGGACGTTCGGATTGTGGCTATGTAGGCTTGACAAATCTGGGCGCGACATGTTATATGGCTAGTTGTATGCAGCATCTATATATGATGCCACAGGCGCGCATTTCTATACTGGGCGCTGATTGTAGTCGTGCGAATAAGCACCAGTTGACTTTACGAGAATTACAGAGAATGTTCGCTTACTTGTTGGAGTCGGAAAGAAAAGCGTATAACCCAAGAAGTTTTTGTCGCGTATATACAATGAACCACGAGCCACTCAACACTGGTGAACAGAAAGACATGGCCGAATTTTTTATCGATTTAGTTTCCAAATTGGAGGAAATGACGTCCGACCTGAAGAATCTGGTCAAGACATTGTTCTGTGGCGTGATATCTAACAATGTCGTCTCGCTTGATTGCGAGCACGTTAGCAGAACTTTGGAGGAGTTTTATACCGTCCGATGCCAAGTAGCAGATATGCGGAATCTTTATGAGAGCTTAGACGAAGTTACAGTCAAGGATACGCTGGAAGGCGACAACATGTACACGTGTTCGCAGTGCGGTAAAAAAGCGCGTGCCGAGAAGCGAGCATGCTTCAAGAAGCTACCCCATATATTGTGTTTTAATACAATGCGCTATACTTTTAACATGGGTACCATGCTAAAGGAAAAAGTCAACACGCATTTTAGTTTCCCACTTAGATTGGATATGTCCGGTTACGTTGAGAAAAAACTCATGCCACAACACTATCAGGATGAGAAGAAAGCAGCATCCGAAAAGAGAAAATCCGAGAACGATGGACATTCTAAATCGGACGACGCAGAGAAAGAAGAGGAGGATGTGGAACATTATCAATATGATCTGATCGGCGTGACCGTTCACACAGGAACAGCGGACGGCGGGCATTATTATAGTTTCATCCGAGATCGTACATCACCCAACAAAGACAAATGGTTTCTGTTCAATGACGCCGAGGTCAAACCATTCGATCCGAATCAGATCGCGGCCGAATGTTTTGGCGGTGAGATGACTAGCAAGACGTATGATTCAGTGACAGACAAGTTTATGGACTTTAGCTTTGAAAAAACCAACTCGGCGTACATGTTATTTTACGAATGGTGCGCCAATCCTGGTGAGCAAGCAAAAGAAGAAGAGGCGACTGTTTCGAGTCCAGCCACTGATAACACTGATAATACCGGACGATCCTCGTTGTCTTCCTTGGTGCGCAATAATATGAATAAATTACCACCACTAGAACTCAACAAGGAGCTCGAAGATTGGATTTGGCAGGACAACATGCACTTCCTACAAGACAAAAATATATTTGAACATACGTACTTCGGATTTATGTGGCAGGTATGCGGCTACATACCACAGACGTTACTCTCCGTACAGCCAGATATCACGGAGATGTCTGCGGAGTTATCCACGTCCTTCTTCATGGAGACGTTCATACACGCCAAGGAGAAGCCGACGATGGTGCAATGGGTGGAATTACTGACGAAACAGTTTAACGGCTCGGCTGGCGCATGTGCGAGATTCCTCGAGCGGATGGCCGGTAACTCGTGGTGGCCTATTCAGATTCTAGTCAAGTGCCCTAATCAGATGGTTAGGCAGATGTTTCAACGGCTATGCATTCATGTGATTCAACGATTACGCGCTACACAGGCACCCCTGTACCTCCTCTGTGATGAAGAAAATGATGTCAGCACCGTTGGCACACGATCTTGCGTTACGCGTTTCGTCAGAATGTTATTGTCACTCATGGAACACGCCAAGCAACACCTTAAACATCTCACCGAGTACTTTAGCTTCTTGTATGAATTCAGTAAGATGGGCGATGACGAAGCTGTTTTCTTAATTAGAGTGCAAGCCATTTCCACGATGGTAAATTTTTATCTCGGACATAAGACGCATGAGTTCGTCGACGCGGTCAGCGAAGAAGAAGAAGAGGAGGAGATCGTGACCGTGCCTTCGGAAAAACTCCGACCCGCTTCTCTAGACAAGATGATTACGCTGATAGCATATTTGGTCGAACGCAGCAGAGGACAAGATCATAGATTGGCGCTATCGCAATCGGATCTAAGTGCTGTAGCGGGCGGCAAAGGCTTTCCCTTTTTATATCAGCAGACGCGAGATGTTATAAATCTCACTCAAACAAGAAATTTGATTCATTCGTTGTGCCGTTGGAATGATAGATTGGCAATACATGTAGTAACAATGATATTTCAGGCGATAATGAAGCATACTGATGTGTGCCAACCATTCTTCAAATTGTTGACGCTACTGACAGAAAGTTCAGGATTGAGCGGACTGCCTTGCATGACTCAACTGATTCTCGGTAGAGTATGGGAAGCGGCAAGAGTCGCTCCGCACGGTGCACTCGAGTGGCTAGCTCTCGCAGTTACGAGGAGTAAACTTGCTCACGCCTGGGTACTGCAAGAGCTCAATACGTGGCTACAACATTACCTTCTCGAGCACTCCAATCAAAGAGTTCGCTCGGCCGCTGCTTTTTTGTTGGTATCCTTAGTTCCGTCTACGCATTTTAGACAGGGTTATCGTACCGCTCATCGTCTTGGTTTAGGCTGCAATACGTCTAGAGAACTTCAACTATCGCCTGAAGCTACTTTGATATTACATCAGATATTCACGGCACTCTTGAGGCTGCTTCAGCCCGCACGACATTACATCGACATACAAACTCACGGTACAATGAAGCTCACTGCCTACTTCGCATTGCTCACATACTGCGTAGTCTCTAAGACCGAAAAATTAATGGTGAGTAAATCGACACACACACACACACACACACACACACACACACACACACACACACACACACACACACACACATATATACAAATGACCTTAGTTATATATATAGTATATATATATATATATATATAAGTTATCCTATAGTTTCAGCAAGAAAGATCAACAAATTTAACATATGTATGCTTGTTTTGCAGTTCGGCCAATATCTTAACGATCTATGGACACTTTTCCATCCAAAACTATCGGAACCAAGCATTCCGGTGCATCATAATAAGCAAGCAGTACTTTTGTTCTGGTATCACGTCTGCTCCGATTGTCCAGAGAACGTTGCTATGATACTTCACAATCCGCACATAACTAAAAATATAGCATTTAATTACATATTGTGAGTATTACAATCTTGTCTTTACGATCTTTTTATTTGTTTGTATATCACAGCAATTTTGCATCGATGTTAAAATTATTGTACATTATTTGAGAATAATATGCAATAACGATATGAAATATTACATCGTTTTTGCATATTATTCCTAAAGATTGTAATAGAATGCGAAGAGTTAACATTCAACGTAAAATACTTATTATATTTCTAGTGTTATTTTTTTATTAATTTCAGAGCTGATCACGAAGACCAAGATGTCGTGTTATTTAACAGAGTTATGTTACCCGCATATTATGGTCTTTTGAGGCTTTGCTGTCAACAATCGCGTACATTTACAAGACAATTAGCCGCACATCAGAATATTCAATGGGCTTTTAAGAACATCACTCCCCATCCTACTCAGTATTCAACTGTAAGCTTTTCGTAAATTAAATCTTGTATCAGAGACGGGTATTTGTTTATAAATTCTGATTCATTATTAAGATAAAGTTTTATTCCTTCTAATATGATACTTTATTTCCTTTTTCTATATACAGGCAGTGGATGAATTATTTAAATTGATGCAATTGTTAGTCGCGAGGCATCCTGATCAAACAGAACAAGAAGAGGCAGAAATCGCGTCATTCAGAAGAGGCACGCTGTCCTCCTATTTACAAGGACTCGATGGTCGTTCGTGTTGGGCAACTCTCATTTCTGCTTTTCGGTATGTAGAAATATCAATAACTAGATTTTAATTACGGAAAATGTTAAAAGATGTGAACGATACGATATAAATATATTCTAAATGAAATATACCCTAGATGACATTGATTTGATGTTAACATTACAAGTCAAAAAGTCTTGATACATAATGACTATCTATTTTTGTTCTTTAGAATTCTCATTGAATCGGATGACGATCGTTTGTATGTTGTGTACAATGGTGGCTTAAGTATGGCTCTCGAAGCTTTTCATATGCTACATATCATGTATCACGAAGCGACGGCATGTCACGTTGCCGGCGATCTGGCAGAATTAATCGCTATTATTGTCGAACTCGTACGATGCGTTCGTACCGCAAGGGACGGACCGGACGCTAGAAACATTTTGGCTAATTGTAAGGAATGGCCCGATATATTACGTAAACTGGCGACACTACTGAACACATACAACCCTCCGGATATGAGAAATCTAGCTATAGACCTTTTGAAAGAGCTGGTCATGCTCGTTCCTGCCGAAGCAATATTGATCCTAGCACCGTTGCTCTCACACTGCCACGCAGCTCTTCAAGAGTCTCATGCTGCTGTTCCTCCCGGGCCGTACCTCCCGAGAAGGTCTACTCCGCCCGGAAAGATGCCTACGAGACCCGCCAGGCCAATGGTACAAATGGCGGTACCTCATTCTCAGTTGGAGGCGTCAAAAGGAGTAGATCCGGAGTATGACAGCGCTCTGCTTGAATTTTATTTACCTTATCACGAGCTCATAGACGTAATGTGCAGATTAGCAATTAATAACGATTGTATGACAGATTCGTTAGTGAATTTAAGCGCTATGCTTGGATTCGAAGGTGAGTACACGATACAAGATGACGCGCGTGAGTATGCGATTGTGATCCGTTGTGAATCCTGATTTATTTTATACTTGCAGGTGTACCTTTGCACTTGGCTCTGTTTCCGAGGCTATGGTTGGACGTGCATGCCGCTACGCACATAGACAGAAAGCACATCGCATCTCTCCTTTGTTCTTCCTACACCGTGGATTATGTGGATGCTGTATTACTGGACGAGAGATCGTCTTTGGGAGTACCGGCAATACACGCCTTCCTCAAAACTTTCTTTCCGAAGCTGGCAAATCATGTGTTGACTGAGCAAACATGTTTGCTCATCGACAATCTAGTTAGCTCGCTGACGACGATGGTGGAAGCAGTGGATGTTGAGGCATCGGCGCATAGACTGACTGGTGATTTGCGCGCCTTGGCTCTCGTTTATAGCAGTAGCACAAGACTGAAACCACCCTCCAGCTTGCTACCGGCTTTAGAGACCTTATTGTCGCGAACTCGGACTATTACAGTGCAGGAAAATAGTTCATCGCCAGAAATAGAAACGCCCTCCAAAAGACGGAAATTGTGCAACGATAGCGAGCCGACCGACACGGATCTATGTGCGCCGATTAAGGACATCGACACGGAGAATAACATCTCCGAGACAGAGATGGACAAAGCGGACGCAACAAACGATACAATGTCTTCCGATTCCGGGGACGATAAGGTCGCCGCCACCGTTAGACACAAGTCGGGCAATGTTCAGGCGGAGGCTATCGCCACTAGCATCAGCGATTCTGTGTCGCCGCCGAGTTTGGTTACCACCGCTAATAGTTGTACAAATCAATTGCGTTGCTCGTTGACCAACGTCTCGTGGCTCGAAATGCTGGAGAAGACCATTGTCGATCTTCAAACGATCGTGCAAGTGCAAAGCAAGAATAATTAATCGCGTGTGATCGGTGGGATGCAGGCGGAGTGCTCTCTAGACAGCGTAACGTACGGAACTAACGACCAATTCTACGACCTGTAACTGCATGTGATCCTTTATGCCGATAGAATTTAAACGGTGTGTCTTCTGCGCTCCTTCGAAATCGGATATAACTTAGTACATATTGTATCGTATGTATATGTATCTCGAAGCCGCGATTTACTTTCCAAATATAGGAGAATAAGATATTTTCGTTACTCGACATAAGTTACATTCAAATATGAAGTCGGGGAGTTGCGTATCGCCGTCGTATCTGGACTTGAATAATTTTCTCATCTAAACGTTCGTTAGTGCTGTGAGATACAATTACTCGTCTCTCCTGGCAGAAGTACGATGCGCGCACTTCAATGTGCAATAACATCGTAAACCATCCAGTATTCCGAAAGCGCAATGTGTGTGGTCTTAATTAAACTTTAAGATACTTTAAACACGCTATATCTCTCAGAAAATTGTGTTGATATCCTTAATTATTTCGATGATTTCGCGCTATATTTGTGTACGAAAGGAATCACAGGGTTTTAAGAAATTATTAAAGTAAACATATAAGAGAAATACATTTGATAACTGGTCAAAATTTCTTTTTTATATACTCGTCGCTAATTTTTTGTTCGTTCTTTTGTTCATTTTGACGTATGTACAATGACGATATATATCGTGATAAAAATCAATATTCCATATATCAGTTTTCGACAGGAATTGTCTCTCAACAATTGTGGTATATCGAAATTTTTACTTCAAACATTATTTTTTAAAACTATTTTTTTCAAACATTATTTTCTAAAATATCTTTCCAAGATCATACCATCATATTTTACCTCATTCTGTAACATCTATTTTATTTGTATTATCTATTTGTCAATAATCTAACGATTTCCGAAAAAATTTGTTAAATCTTTGTCAATCTTCTGAGCTGTTTTGCCTTCGATGCAAAAACAAGTATTTCTGTTGACGCGCAATCGATCGGTAGGAAAGAGAGATAAAACGAGAGAATTTATTAAGACATATGAATAATTATGATTAGTTTGAACTTAATGCAGAACTTGATCCACACCGAAGAGATCTGTAATTCATGCGGAGTGTTAGAAATCTAAGTTCTTAAGGAATTGACAACGTAGAATTGTAACGAAATTTGCTAGCGTATTTATTTATTTTCAATACGGCGCGTTTTGGTGGTAGTCGTGTGATGGTATCATGCCTCACTTCGTTCTCGCTGTTCGCGCCGCTTACTTATGCTAAGCTCAAAATCGTCGCAGATGCTTGTTGCAACCAATTACAACTTTTCTACAACCACCGGCCGACTTTCTCAAAATTAAAGACATCTCACATCACAAATGAACAATCACTCGTGAAAAACTTCCAATAAGTGCTAAACATTCAAGCTGACATATCTATTTCCCATTCAAGATACACTGCAGTCATTTTCAGCACATAGCGTTTTCATTATCGTCGAGCTTTACCGATTAAAATGGCACTAAGATAGCATCTCGTCCAATCCTGAGTATTCGCTGTACTCATTGAATTGAGATGGCAAAAGCCAGAAATTGCGTTAATCATATTGTTCAATCACATTTTACAAAAATGTACTGATCCATAGTAATCATTATCCTCTATGATCCATCATGTAAGCGGGGCTAATAATTTATATAAATCATTTTATCGTTTCTAAAATTTAATGACGTGTCTTTTGCGCTCCTTCAAAATTGAATGTAACCCTTAATAATATTCTTAATGTAGGTACAAAGAAATTTTTCACATTTATTTAGTTTTTTTACTTATTGTTTTTCTACTTATATGTATTTCTTTACAATAAATATTAAACAAGATTGGAAAAAAAATATATTAAAATACAAAATAAGAATATAAATAATTCCAAAATATGTTGAGATGAATTAATTCTGTTATTTTTTTTTCTCATATTATAAATTTACGAAATAGCCTCCTTTATACGATTACACAAATTAATTATAAAAATTCTGTAGAAATCACGTTCGATTCCATTTGATCTCTAACTTTACTTCATTTAGTACCAAACGATTAAGGAGATAAACAGGATTTGGTATATTTTGGTATCATCGAACACAACGAAAAAACTAATTTATCTCGATTATAGGATACACGAGAGAAGAAAGATTGACGTAATTTCTCGCTTATGACGCTATGATAGTCGTAATAAATCGTGTAGTGAGCCATACTCGTAATCAAATGCAATTTATCAGAATCGATCAAGAATTTGAAAAAAGCTTGCAGAGAAGATGTATGAATAAAGGAGATGCGCTGATTATCTTTCAACCCGGCGTTATCAAGGTGACAAACCCTACATTATAAACATTATTATTTTCATAATCGCTGTCTATCGTTGTAATTAAAAAGTTTAATACTTTTAAATCGTATAGTGAGCCAAATTATTAATATGTTTCAGATCCAAGCATGAAACGTGATTAAAAATATATAGCAAAAATTTCATGTTATTACGATTTGATCTTTTAAATCATTGGGGTTTAATGAATTTCATCTCAGTAATTATTCTGTCACATGTTTTTACCTTGATAGCGTTGACGGAGAACTTTTCCTGCATCAACGCTCTCGTTCTCTAAATATTTCATAAGCGATTCTGCATGCGTTCCAGATTCAAGAACACAAACGCACGACGATCGATAGGCAAAACGCTTATCCGCTTGACGCATTGTATAATTATCTTAAATGTCGCTACATTTCGATGTACTTGTAACGAAAATGAAGGAGGAATGGAAAGAATGTTGGCTCTTTCTCTCTCTCTCTCTCTCTCTCACGCTGTCTCTGTCTATCTCTGCCTCTTTCCAGGCGATGCGATCACTTTTATCATATATATATTCGACAATCGATTTAAATGTATCGCATGTACGAACTCATATGTGATGAGCTTTAATCATGGCACGATCATGTAATAAGGCATTATTCCCAATTAGCACACAATATTAAAAAAATATTTTGAAATATTTATTTCAATAGTTAAAAAATTTAGTTTAAAAATATTAATAAATATTATAAAATATATTTCATTCTTCAAATATATTTCATTTTTCAAACATTTATTTAGTGTAAAAATATTAAATGAATATTAAAAAATATTTTTTTAATATTGTGTGTTGATTGAGTTTATTCTCTTTAGTTATGTTCTTGTACGTTTTCTGTGTTTGAGATTAGAAAAGGAAATATCTAGTGCAAGCAGGATTATGGGCAAAAAAAGAAAATCTGCGATTGCGATTAAATTTCACGACCTGTACATTTATATTTGACTAACTCCTAATAAGATCAATACGTCGAATCGGTTGGTTTTAATTAATGCATCAACCTTACGATGTGCAACATTTTCACAGCTCCGTGAATATTTGTCTAGTGAATACACCATTTATATCCATCTTTGCAACATTACTAAGGATACCTGCATGTGTGTACACGTGCATACATTCACACAAACACTCGACAGACTTTAATTCTGGAGCTGAATAGTTTCACATCGATTAGATCTTAATGACGTATATAAGGTGTATCCCAAAATCAATATTTTTTTTAACAACAATTTCTTTGACCAATATCGCATTTGTTTTTTTTAACAAAAACATTTAAAAGACAATGTCATCTAAAACAATTTTCGAGATATCATGTATAATAAATTCCAATTAAATCTCTATAAAGGAAAACCATCCAAAATTGAAAATATAATTTCGTTATCTTGACTTTCTTCACAGTTCGCGAGAAGTTTCTCTTTATAACTCTTTTACAACTTGAAAATTATTGATATCTCGACATTTCCATCAATTAAAATACATTTACATTTTACAAACTAACAAAAAAATGTATTATCAAGTGTACATTTAGTGATTTTGGGATATTTATATATACATTGTATATGTATATAGAATGTTCCATTTTAAATGCCTATGTAAAATATATATTGAGAGAATAATATATTAAATTTAGTAAATATATTAAATATTTTGAGAATAAACCATTTTTTAAATAAAAATTCAAGAAATTGCTTGGTTTAAAATAGAACATAATAAAATACATAATAGAACATAATAGAACATAGAAATAACGTAATTTAATTTTTCTAAACGTTGAAAAGATGCTCAATATCTTTTTCGATACTTTGAATAGGCATTTAAAATGGTACGTACTGTATATTTCGATTTAACAAAAGCGAGATTTAAGCCACATTTATCTGTAAAGAAAGCATCTGTAAAAGCATTTACAAGTACTGTAATGAAACTGTGCGATAATAGCACATTAGCGCCTTTGTGCCCTCCGCATTGTGATGTCGGGAACGATTTGTAAACGTATGAAAACAAAAGGCATTCGCGATGACGTGATTATCAAGATTGTATAAAAAAATATTTGAGCGTGTTGTTGTGGATACTTTTTACTTTCCCGGTTCGCGATTCTATCCATTTCTCACTACGGAATTCTCATCGAAATCATCTCGCCAGATCTTCAATGTGCATCTAACAAATATTCATTTTCCGTATTCATTATCTCATTAAGATATATAATTTTTCGAGCGATAAACAATAAAAGTCTCTTCATTTAAAAAATAAAATGCCTGTTCTGCTATGCAACCTGCATTAGAAATATAACAGTATATTTTGTGTATTGTATTTTATGTTATTGCGTACGTATTTATGACGCTAATAGCAAAAATAGAATGTGATCTATTCCGTTTATTATAGATCTGGGAAACGGGTGTAATATAATGTGAAATTCGAGAATGAAATATAAAATTTTACGGATCCTGAAAAAATTTTTCTTAGAATTCTTCATAGATATAATTTTTTAGAATTTCCATAATACATAATTCTTTGGAAAATTTGTCTTACAAATTTTTAATACGAATTAGAACATTTTTCAAAAGCGTTAAAAAAATCTATATCTCTGCTAAATTTAACTCATTCCAGAATTCTTTAGATATACATATGTAAATTCTGAAAATTCTAAGATTTCTAAGATTTTATTTTTAATTTTTTTAATTAAACAATATACGTACGTTTTATTTAAACAATTACATACACTGTGTGCTTATTTTTGTAATCAATGTGTCATTTATAATATTCCTTTATTAGCAGAATTTATTATATTTCTGCTCACCTTTTGCTAACAAAATTTATAACACACTTTGCAAAACTTGTTTTCGATAAATTTAGCTATAATAATTTAAATTTTTCTCGCTTTTGTTAAACTTAAAATATATCTAATATATCTACTTATAATATATCCATTTCATATATTTTTATTTTTTCATATATTTATTTTACATTTTTTATTTATATGTTTATTAAGTTTACTTCAATGAGTGTATATTAATTCAAATATAAAGAACAGATGCTTTTACATAGGCAACAATTGTTGAGCGTCAGAGTAGAGAGAAACCTGAGGGACTCCGGACAATCATGTATTGTGGAATATATAGTTTCTGATAGGTTGAAATTCTTCTATTCTTTTCTGTTCTCTGTTCCCTATTATTCCCTGTTTCCTTTTATTGTCCGGAATCCCTTTAGGTCTCTTCTTTATATTTGAATTAATATACACTCATTGAAGTAAACTTAATAAACATAGAAATAAAAAATGTAAAATAAATATATGAAAAAATAAAAATATATGAAATGGATATATTATAAGTAGATATATTAGATATATTTTAAGTTTAACAAAAGCGAGAAAAATTTAAATTATTATAGTTAAATTTATCGAAAACAAGTTTTGCAAAGTATGTTATAAATTTTGTTCCTTTTATTGTGCAGAGTCTCTAAGAGAAACCATGCCGATGCTCCCATGTAAAGGCACTTTTACAATTAGCCAATCGCGTTCGATCGAGTCTGCGCGACGCTCACCATGATCGCGTTCTTGGTGTTTTTGTTATGAAAACGATCAGCTGTGAGAGTCCTGAAGATTTTCGTCGTACCGGCTACTTGTTCGCGACGAGGCAAGTTTTGGCTCGGTCAAAACGGCAACTAGACGGTAACGTTTCTCTTCCCGCGCGAATGACGAACGTCAAAGCGTCGAACGCGCCGATGATCCGCGTCTTATCCGCGACGTCCGAGTTGCGTGCGCCAACGTGACCGTGCAACGATTCGAGGGAGGTTTCTTATCGCTGCGGTAAGTTTCAGTAGGTTTTCTCCGTGGAATCGCGCTGCTCGTGCGCGACTAATTTATAGGGAGACGAGAAACGACGCGCGGCAGCCTCCGACGGCACCGATTCCCCTTCACGGTGTCCCGTCGTGGGAAAGATAACATCGTTGACACACAGATGATAACCGAATATACTCTCGTCCTGCGTCAAATCCTACGAAAATGGCCTCCTCGGAAATTGATGATTTCTTGGCGGGGCCACTGGTTACCTGGGTGAGTCTCCTCAGTTAAGAAAACTAATGTTTTCCTAAGCCTGTTCTTTTTAGCTGAACTTCTTATGTACTGTTCATCTTTTCTCTTTTTTTTTAACATGAAAAGAAAATGAAGAAAAATGAAAGAAATTCAGCTAAAACGAACAGACCTGTTGTTGATGCGTGAGAAAGTATGATAGGATTGTTGCTATTCTATGCTAAACTATAGTTGCTTTCCATTTTCACAGAAGTGATGCTGAATCTAAAATTATTTTGAATACTTTATGCTTAGATAATGGTGCCACTACTTGCTTACTTTGGTAACAAAGTTATCGCATAACAACACAGATTTATAATCTTCCTTAATATGAATTAACAAAAGGTTTGTTTTTTATTCCTAGAATTCTCTTTCTTACTTTTATCAAAAATCAAACACATACTTGTCTCACTTTAAATTCCATAAATATATACTAGTTTAGCTATAGAAAACAAACGTAAGATTCAATAAAACACAATTTTAAGCTTATATAGATTATAGGTAAAAACTCAGTTGATTTTACTTGTTAGTATGAACATGCATTCAATCGAGTCATGAGGTTTGTTCTTTTTAGCTAAAATTTTTGCATGGCTCATTTTTCTTTCTTTTCTCCACACTGGAGAAAAAAAGAGAAAAAATGAACCATGCAAGAAGTTCAGCTAAAAAGAATAGATCTATGATGTCATAAATGAGAATTATCTGAAAATTTTTTGTATAAATGGAAAGCAATTTATATATTGCGATTTCATCACATTAATCATGTATTCTTTTTGTATTACTTTAGTTTGCTAGCTGTTTGGAAGACCCCAATGTATTGGCGAACTATGAAGACTTAGTTGACGGAGTCTTATTACATAGCGTCTTCCTACAGATGTGAGTCTTTTAGTATACAAGATATTGGGTGCTCTTTTCATTTTTGACGACACAAGTGTCATTCTATTAGGTGTTGGAATTAATTCGTAGCGTTTTACAAGTGATGGGAAGTACTTTCATTAATGTATTTTTTAATGCTCATGTGAAGTAAATAACATTCTTTCATTAAAAAACGCTACGAATTAATTCCAACACCTAATATTTTTATTGAAAAAACTGAAAAAAAAAAGATAAAATGATGCTTGTGTTGCTTTGTGTCATTAAATGGAAAATATCCATTGAGTTATATCAATGCAATTGTCATGGAACATTGTTAAAATATTTAATTTTTATTGTAGCAATCCAGAGCCACTGCATGATGAAGTAGTGCCGTCCAATAATAATCCCGTTATTCGTACGAAAAATTTAAAGACCGTGATACAAAACATGAAGCAGTTTTATGAGGAGGAATTGGATCATGTGATTTTAAAATTACCCGACATTGCAAATTTGGGAAAGGAGCCAGAGTTGTACATAGCGGATATGAAGTTATTGCTGTTATTACTTCTTGGATGTGCTGTCCAGTGTCCGAATAAGGAAAAATTTATTACCAAGATAAAAACTTTACACGTTGACATGCAGCTTGCGATAGTAGAGTGCATTAAACAAGTACTATATCAGTTAAAGTAGTTATTAATAAAGATAGATATTATTACAAACTAAATTAATAGATTTGAAAAGATAATATTAGTGGAATTTATATAATGATATTTTGATCTATCCAGGTTACGGATCACCAAGATATAGTCATTACGCAGGATGCTATGGAAAATGCAAATATGGGTTATCTATTTGTCCAAATAAAAAAATGGATCCAAGAATTGGATTTATATCGGGAGGTACATGCCAATCTCTTATTTATACAAAATCTATAGATGTTCGATATTACAGTTATATGATATTACATTTTGCAAAAAAACAGAAATGGAGGGACACAGTGTTAGATGATAGCGTTGAACGAAACGATTCGTCTATCAGTGCGGAATCTGAAGACATAAATAAGGTGCAACAATCCCATCCTGTCACTAAAACGGAAAGAGAAGATAATCATCATTATGCAGTTGAATTGGCTGATTGGAAATCTAAAGTTCGAAAACAGCGTCAAGAATTGTATGTATTTTATAAAATGTTTAACTTCTTATTTACTTTATTATAGAATACTCTATAAATCGAAGTTTAATTAGCAAAAGATTAAATTTTTATAAACAAAATGAGTAGAAAATAGAATAAATGATTTTTATTTGTTGCATTTATTTCAAGAAAAATTATATTTGTATATTAGAATTTACATGACACTGTATATTCATGTTACCACTATTTATTAATAAGATATTTGATTAATATTTATAGTTATTTCATTAATATCGTTTTATTAAAGTTTTAAAAATAATGTATGCTTGCAAATAATTGTTACAAAAAGAACTATCCCAATGATATTTAATGTAATTTGGTATTTGATAATGGTATATTCATACTTATATAATTTTTACAGAGAAGAAAAAACAGAAGCTCTTCTTGAATGTAAGGAAGAACTAGAGCATAATAAAGCATTGCTTGTAAAACTAAGACAAGAGGTAATATATACTGAATAATATATATTGAATTTACGTGTTTATATATAGTGTATATGTAATGTTTATAATTTTAGAATCAAGAATTGATGCACGAAGCTCGTACTGCTAAATCATACAGAGATGAATTGGATGCCGTAATTGAAAGAGCAGACAGAGCAGACCGTTTAGAAATAGAAGTAACACGATATAGAGAAAAACTTACAGATATCGAATTTTATAAAACTCGGATAGAAGAACTACGTGAAGATAATAGGTAACATTTTTAATATTATACAATCTAATACTTGAACAATATGAGTAAAGTAATTGTAATACATTTAATGAAATTGTTATACATTTAAGAGTTTTAATGGAGACTAGAGAAATGCTTGAAGAACAATTAAGTTCGTCAAGAAACAGAGCAGACAAAGTATTGGAGCTTGAATCAGAAATTATTAAGTACAAGCAATTACTTAACGATATGGCATTGGTAAAAACTTCAAGTATTTTTATAATATTATGAATAAATAACGTGCATAATGAGATGTAACAGAAAATCATTTATAGGAACGTGCTGCTGACAAAGAAAAATATCAAGAGCTTGTTGAGGAAAATACGCAATTGCATCAATTAACAAAAGCTGCTGCTAATGAGGCTGCATTAGCTGGATCTAGTGACTCTGAAGAACCAGGTAAACTTGCGTTTTAAAAAATTTAATCATTAACAAAACAATTTTTTTCAAATGAAGATGATTGAGTGACATTTAATTAATGTCTTTAGTGCACAATGATAATAGACTGTCCGAACAATTAACAAGCAATGCTCAAGCACGAGCATTAAAACTGGAATTGGAAAATCGCCGTTTAAATACTTTAATCGATTCATTGAAAGAAAGTTCATTCCATGAAAATTCCTCTCGCGTTTTGGAATTGGAAAAGGAAAAAAAAAAGCTTTCGTTGAAGATTGACTCATTGAATGATAATAAAGAAAGACTTACACAACAAAATACTGATTTGGAATTAGTCTGCAAGCAGGCATTGGAAGAAAATAAGAAACTTCAGAACACTCTTAAAAATCAACGAACTTCTTTCGAGAAGCAACAACAAGAAGTCCAAGTACGTTAGATCAAATTATACTTTTCTAAATATTTCGTTTTAGTATTGATGGACTTATATCTTTTTTTCTTGCCATATTTAGACCCTCCATATGAAAATGATGGAATTGGAAAAAAATTATGATACCGCAGTGAAAGAGAAACAACGTGTTCAACTGTTATTAGAGAGCGTGCAACGACGTGCTGATGATTTAGAACGTACTCTAGAAACGACAAATCAAAAAGTTGAAGAATTAAAACTCATCGAAAACAATATCAACGATATTAATTCCAAGTGCCTTGATCTCGAAACTAGACTAACAGCGACGGAGAAAGAGAAGGACGCTGCGCAACGTGATATTCATAAATACAGAGAAACAATTGAGGTAAACATTAATTGGTGAATATTATGAGTATTATAACAAAGATGTAAACAATTTTGCGTAATATTTTAGGAAAAAGATGTAGCCTTAGATAAAGCAACAAATACAATTGAAGTTTTGAAAAAGAAAGTAGGACAACTTGAACAGGAGTTGCAGGAATGTGTTACGCAAATATCAAGGTGTGTTTGAGGAAATATATTGTTTTTTATATAATTTATATTTTTCAAATAATATTTTAAATATTATAAAACTATCTTTGTTTTAGATTGCAAGAAATTGAACGATCTAGCAAAGAGCTCGATTCACGAGCTGCGATCGATAGAGAAACTTTAGAAATACTTCAATCTAATCTCGTCGCAGAAAAGCTAAGCAATCAACAATTGTACACGGTTTTGGAAAAACTCGGCCTTAGCGATAATATATTGTTGTCCCAACCTCTGGAGACTATATTGGAAAGGTGAGTAAAGTGGACTCAATTCTAAAGGAGATTCACTCTTTTTGCTAATTTGTAATTATGCGTATAAATTTATTTGTTGCAGAATTGCACAAATACCAGAAGTGATAAATCATATTAAAAAATCCTTTGTATCAGAGAGTAATGAGGAAACGACGTCTGAATCCGCAACTTGCACCGACAAGGAAAGCGATGTTAATAAAACCTTAGAGACCGTAATAGAACCTTTAAAGGTATTTACTTTTTTAAAACATATCACAATTGTTATTTGTATTTTATATGTTATTATCCATTTTTAGAGAGAACTGGAACACTTGCAAATAAAAGCATCTATGTCTGAAACAGCAATGGAGAATTTGTTATCCGAGAATGCGAAACTTCAAGTTCATATAACAACATTACAATCACAAAGCAATTCGTTAACCGTACAACACACCGCGTTGCAATTGGCCAATTCGCAACTTATCGCAGAGAAAGAAGAAGTATTTGTTTCTATCATTTATCGTATAATTTTTAATAATTTTAATTAAAATTTTATTTATATATTTAATCATCATATTTGTGTAGCTATTGAAAGAACGTAGTACACAGCAGAACGTATATTCCGCACTACTTCATGATCAGAACACCTTACAATCCTTACATGAACAACTTAATAACGAGTATGAAAATTTACGTCGTGAACGGGATACTCTTAAATCGAATTTAAGAGATGTGAAGAATGAAAACAGAACATTGCGGGAAACTTGTGAGAGATTAGAGGCGAGAAGTGAAACATTACAATCGGAACGGGAAGCCTTGATTAACAACACAAAAAGTTTAAATAATTTGCGAGGGGAACATTCTAAGTTGAAGGTATCTATAAAAAATAACTAAAACATCTGATTATACAATACATTTTATTTTATCGATAACTTAAAATACGATTTTTAAAAATAATATCTATAAAAATACTCTAGGATGACTTTAGAAATCTATACACTGCGAGTGAAAGATTGAAAGCGGAATATAGAAATTTGCAAGATGATTACAGAAAGAATAAAATCGAGATGAATCGTCTCAGCTTAAAACAGACTGAAATGCAGGGCGAACTTAGCATCAAAGATGAACAATGTTCGGATCTGAAGTTAGAAGTCAATAGCCTTCATGAACGATGTGATGTACGGATGTAATTTTGTAACTATTACAGTTGTAATACAGTTATTGATTATAAAAAATACTAGAATGCATGTTCTTTCTTTTCTTTTTAAAGAGACTGTTAGAGATGAATTCTGGATTGGATAATGACAGACGTTCCTTAATGGAGCACATAAGTTTATTATTTACACAATACCACGAACTTTTAACACATTCGCTTCAAGATAAGGAGCATTATCATATGGAAGAAAAACTGTTCGCGTTAGTATAACAGCTTATTATCTTTTTACAACATCATACTTTTTTAACGCATTAACTTTTTTAAATCATTAATTATGTTAATAATTCTTATTTAACAATAACTCATTTTATTAATATGTGTGCAACAGGGATAAAGTTAATCACTTGTATAGACAGAAAGAAAAATTGGAAGACAAAATTATGGAACACTACAGAAAATTGAACAGCTGCACTACCAAGAAGTATGTTTAACAGGAAATTATAATTTTACAATCCATATCTATCAATTTTATATAAGATACAGCTTGCTCTTATAACTTGCATATGTATTTTAATATAGGAAGGGTTTTGGAGCTAGTTTAGTTCGCAGAGTTAGAAAAGCCGGATCGGAACTTCTCAATAAGGTGAATAACTAATTATACATAATAATAATAGAATATACTATACTTCTTACACTGCAACATTTTTATATTTTCTTGCCGATTAATTTCTTTGTTTAATATACCCTATATATTTTGATAATTATTTCTAAATGATGTAATCAAAGCGATAATAATATGACTCATTTATATTAGAATCGACGTTCATGGGCCGAAGATTCCAAGCAATCGGATAGTAAAACGTATGAGTCGGACACATGTGGGAACGATTCAGATGCTAGTACTGATGACTACCGTTTACCTGGTAAATAATTTCTTAAAATAAATTTAATTCATCAATTACTGACAATATCAATAATACAATTTCTATCTTTTTTTTTTCAGGACCGAGCAGAGTTTTTGGATCAGATGCACTTGGACATGCTGGAACTAGAAGAACAGTATACTATACTGACGATTCCCCACCATCATCTGCTTCTTTACCTGTAAGGAATAACTATATGATAATAACAATAATAATAACAAATTTATCATGTCGAAGAAAACACAATATTTATTAAGGAAATCTCTGAAACATAGACGGAGAGGCTACTAAGCGAGTCCTTCCAGGAACAAGGAGATAACTCCGCGCAGATGGAGACGAATTTAAAATCGGAAACACAAGCTGAGTCACGTCCCTTTTTGATTTATAATAAAGTATCAGCAGTCATAAACGAATCCAAGAACATTAGTAGTCCGATGAAGGATGCAGTGCAAGATGAAGCACTTACGGAACCCTCCGCTGACAAAGAGCCAAAGACTGGCAGTCCGATATGGTATGAGTATGGTTGTGTATAAACTTCCACATTGATGCTTCCATTAGTATACCCGAAACAAGAGAAGGAAGAGAGAGAAAGAGAGAGAAAACGTGTTTTTATGTATATTCTCGTATTTTCCACTTTACAAGAAATTCTATATTAATATATAGAAGCATTCTTCCGCTGCATTTTGATGCATATTTTTTCTTGTTAGTAAATTAATTAATTGCACTATTTTGTACTTTATAACGGGCGAAAACTAACGCAATACGAGTATATACTTGTTCAAAAGGATCGCGAAACTGTATCACAGAAAGTATTATATAAACTAAAGATTCTATTTTATAGCTTTAGTAAAAAACTATTATACCATAATTGCCGAATGCATCGCTTCCGAAATTACAAAGTAGATTTAAGAATAGAGCGCCTACGAGTTCCTAAAAAGCTGTTTGTGTTAAAATAAGTCGAAAATATTTTTATCATTGACTCGATTTACGAATTTGGTGTGTGATGTGTTCTTTTTATCTCGTGTATCTTTAATCCAAATCCAATAAGATTTTGATAATAAATTTCATTCTAATTGTAAGTAGAAGAAATTGAATGGATATTATTCATAATTAATTATAGTTTGAAATTAATTTATAATTAATTTGTGAATAATCCTTAAGAATAATCATAAATGAATGATTATGAAAACATGAGATAATTAGATTAAATTAATGATTATAGTGTGCTTGCCTCTTTATTTAATCAGTTTTATTTTTACATATTTACATGTACATTTACATACTCGTCGAAGTTTTCTGTTATATATCATTCACAGCTGTCTAATGCCACGTACCTACCAGTACCTACCGTCGATGTATAGGTATAATTTTTATGTTTATATTTTTCAGAATGTAAGATATAATTGTTCACTTTTCTCTTTGTAGACATCAAGATTAATGTAGTTGACAAAAGCTTATGCTGATAATAATAGCATAAGCATGCAATTTGCTTTTGCAGTTACACCGATTACCTCTTTACCGCTCGACTTACCACATTGATGTAAACTAAATAGATGTAATTGTTTTTTACATTTTGATAACTTATACTTTTATAATGATTGTGTATACACTAAGTATATATAGATATAGTGTCTAAACATTTTCTGTGTCTTAATATTTTATTAAGCAATCTTGCACTAAAACATAATTAAGTACTTAATACTTCGATTTATTGAATAATGTTTTTTATTATATTCTTGCAATTCCCGAGCACTATCTTCTAATATTGTCTTCCTATAGAATGAGATACGATCATTACGATGTAATATATAATTACAATTCCGTTATATCATTGCATATTTAAAAAAAACATTTAACAAAGGTATTTTCATTTAAGCTTGTCATAAATTATCTTTAATAAATAAGTTAAAGCATTAAAAATGTAAAAAAAATGTTTTTTCCACAAAAAATAGTATTACGCAAGAGATGACAATGCTTAAAAAAATATTTTGTTTATAGAAAGATATTGAGGATAATTTTGTTATATATATATATATATTAGTCATTTAAAAAGTATCCGCGGTTTTTTGTTCAATTTTTGAATGAAAAAACCGCGGATACTTTTTAAATGACCCTATATATATTGATGGACGTGTCTTTTTTTTGTACGCGGAAGATTGTGGACCGATGCCACTTATATGTTTTGCGAAGCACTCGGTTGGTAAAGCGAAAGTAGAGATGGCCGGATTGCCGCATCATCAGGCGCGCTGCAAGTAATCTGCTCAATCTGCCTGGTCGCCACATAATTATTTCAAATAATTTCTAGATATAATTATTTTTCGTAATTACGATATATTTTATACAATTTTTGAATGATTAATTTTCAAAGAATATTTTTATCCTTTCTACTATTTATATATATTTTTTAATATTGTAATACAAATGCAATAATGCTATCATGGATTAAAAACATGTAAATACGGGCATTATAAAGAATCGATTGATGGCAAGAATAATTGATGGCAAGAAATTTATTCGCAGATTCATCTATCTTGATTATTTTTTTAATGAAGAAAGTATAATTTTGGAAATAAATTGAATGAATGTACAAATGTTAAATGTTAAAAATTGATTTATATATATTATTAAATTTTATATTTAAAAATTTGATTGGATCTAAAATACAAAATTGAAATCATTTTTTTTAATTTTTTGAATTTTCGATATATATTTATTAGGATTGATAAATGCAAATTTCAATCTTTAAAATTTTCATTTTTTATTTACTAAGAGTTATTTTTTTCAAAATTAACAATAATTAAAGATTAATTTTTAAAAGATTTGTGCATGTATTGAAGCGAGGTCTATTTATTAAAATTATTAAAACAAATTACAAATTACTAATTAATCGACATTATATATTTTACAAATAATTATTTTTGCTCTACACTTAAATACATATTTTAATTTCTTATAAGCAAGCATTACGTATATTATTGCAATTCGATTAATATTGATCAATTTAATTACTAACAGCAAAATTTTAATATTAATTAAATCCATTAAAATTGATTTGAACTGTTGTACAACTTTTCACTAGCAATAATTCGCCAAGGTTGCATTCGAAAATTTTACTTGAGTGTCATTTTATGCTTATTTTACGTCTAATGAAGATAGAATAAAGCTAAGTATGACATTCAGATGAAGCTTTGAACGCAGTCCAATACGTGTGATCGTAAGAATAGTTTAAACAATGTTTATATAAAATAAAACAGAAAATATGTAATGATAAAAATAAAATGAATCTATAAAAATGAAACATTTAGATATTTTAAATAATGTCTGCAATAAGATTTTAAGGCGTAAAATTTAAGCTGTAAGAAATTGATCAATTATAGTCAAATAGGAGAATAATTGATTATGATTAGTAACTTTTTAATGGCTTTTTACAATAAACCATTAGTAATAAATTACAAGTTGGAAGTAGAAATTACCCAATCACAGTCGATTAGTCTTCTCACATTCGACTGTGATTGGTCAATTTCTGGCTTCAGACTTATAATTTATTACTAATGATTAATATAGAAAGCCTCTTAGATCCGATTGCACTAACATTACTTTAAGCGAAGCTTAAAAATCCCCCTCCCCCTTTTTTTAAAACTGAAAGAGAGGCAGAAAGAAAGGGAGTTTTTAAGCCTCTCTCTCTCATTTAAAATTAAAGTAACGTTGGTGTAATCTGGCCTCACATCTTAAACTCTCATTGTAGACGCCACTTTACAAAACGTTACATTTTCAGATAAAACGACGCATGATGTTGATCCTGTTTGGTCGGCGCGCTATCATTTATACTGCAACAATTGAACGAACAGGTATTGCGAGACACGTATTTCATATTACTCTTCTTCAAAAAATTCTCGCTAATATGTAGTTCATGAATATTGGTCCATTCGATCATTCAATGATAAATATATTTTGCACATATCACGATGACAGCAGTCCGTTTAAGCAGATACTTGTGTGATTTATTCATTATTTAAAAACGAGAATCGAAATGAGAGATAGAATGATCAAAAATTATAAATTACTGCGAATATGTATGAATTTTCAACCGATAAAATAAATACATATTCACTATCAGGCTTCTCTCTACAGGTAGATTGGATATTGTTGACACCTGTTGGTGACAACGGCAAGTCTCGATAAATCGGTATTTTATGAAAAGAAAAGTAACGATATATTTATATAAATAATATAAATTGAATAGAAAATGTCGTTAATGCTAAATGCATCTGGTTACTGTATTAATACATTTAAAAAACTTCATATATCTATTTTCACGTAATAACTCTATCAGTTCTATTTATAAGACGCACTTAATTATTTTAATTATCTGAAATGAATTGCTAATTGGTGCATCACAACTCATTGATGAAAACATTTCTTATCTTTTCCTGATTTCTTTTTCCAAAAATTAAATGCATTCGAGAAAGTTTGCGAATCAAAACGTGTTTGATTTTCACGAGAAATAAAGCAGCTGCGTTATACTGCAGTATCTCGAATGAAAGTCTCACGCATAGTAATGTTCACCGGTTGCCTATCCCTTCGTTTTTCTGTCGGTTTTTCTATGGTTGACATTATGCTCTGGTCAAAAAATTGTCCATCGTGCAACCCCTTTCCCAAGCGTTTCTCAGGCTCCTCTCTTTCTCTCCTCCGATAAATTTGCATATTTCCGGCCAAGGAAGTGTGCTACTTCGTTAAGCACGTTCCGTTAAACTCTTTTTTTTTTTCACGTGATACGGAAATATTCTCAAAAATTTTCAAAAATTCACTTTTCATTAATGTTAAAGATGTTAGCATTCTTTTTCTAAATGAAATGCGAGAATCACGAAAATAGCTTCTCAAATAGACTCGAGACGATTGACATTTTTTAAAAAGAGATAATAAACATCGATGACAGTGAGATGTTATCATATTAGATTTATAATTTTCAATTTTATAATTTTCATATTATCATAATTTCTTAAAAATATTATCTCAAGTTTTATTTCATATATTACAATCAGATAAGTATCGTAAAAATCGTTTTCATTCTCTATTTTTTCGAAACAAGCGAAACGTCTTTCGATGTTTGTAACAAATAATTAAGCATAGAAGTCAATTCATGAATTCAGAATATGATTCAAAAATATTGCGCACATATCGACGATATCCTCGAGTACGTAAACAAACGAGGTCTCAATAATCCAGAATGGATTGAAATGGATCTAGATTTTCAGAAGTACGCATTCGCGAACGTTAGAATGAATTCTTTTCAATCCCAATGCATTTTATTCATTTATAGGAATTACATGAAGCACATTTTCATGCCTTTCAACCTAAAAAAATGTCAGTTCTTTAAATGCATCGTGAATACTGCTCAATTCAAAATTCTGAATAGAAAATGCGGTTTTTCAATCCAATTGAATATAAAAAAAGTAAAAATGGATTATGAATGCTACTAAAGTACGCATTCGGCTGCATTAATCAATAGATACAAATTTCAATATATTTTAATCCATTCGTTTACATTATATTACATTCGACATTTCGTGAAGATAATTGATCCGTGCAATTATTTGGATTTGACAAACCCATGAAATCGAGTTCAACATTGCGAACATACACACACACACACACACACACACACACACACACACACACTATACGCATATTTATGAAAGAAAATGCAATAAAGATTCGAGAAAAAGTGAGTATAAGAAACAATCTAATTTTAGAATAAGAAGAATAATAATAAAAATTAGATCTAGATATTAAATTTTTTATGTAGATGTAGACGCAACAGAATGGTGAAGGTTTAATTTGAAAAAAATGTACGTTTTTTTTTTTTAATTAAAGAGGAAATATAATTCGATACCCTCGACGTATTCTTTCTTTACGCGAAATCATAATGGGATTAACGATTTTACGTAAAACCATCCCTCTTCCAGTACCAATAATGGACAATACCCCGCATAGCAAAGAAATCGAATTATCTAACAATTAACCGGCGCATCCACCTTGTAACGCTCATGCAATCGCGCAACGTAAAGCGATCGTCGGTCTCTACGAGTCGAGCGTCCGGATCGCTCTATGCAAATCGCGAATGAGCGAGCGAGCGAGCGAATGAACGAGCGAGCCGAGCATCGCGGCGCCTTTGGCTTCTCCCGGCGCTCTCTCACCCTTTCACGGATTACGGAGCTGTCGCAAAAAACGTCCGCCTCGCAGTAACGGTCTGCTGGCAAAACCTCCCTTTCCGCCTTGCTTTTTCTACGTGCGAAAATAAAAGTCTCTCGCGCTTTTCCTACCGGTCCGGAGAAAGGCTGCGGGAGTGGGGAACGAGAGAGAGAGAGAGAGAGAGAGAGAGAGAGAACAGCGCGGGAGGGAAAGGGGCAAAAATACGAGAGGGCGGGAGGGTGTACAAGGGTTGGCGGCGGTCTGGCGATGAGGGGGCGGCAAAAAGAATCGTAGCGATGTTGGCGAAGGAGGAAAAAGAGCAGTCCGCGAGAAGCGACGAAGGGATGGTGAAAGGAAAGGGTAGAGAGAGAGAGAGAGAGAGAGAGAGAGAGAGAGAGAGAGAGAGAGAGAGAGAGGAAAGAGAAAGAGAGAGACTGTGAGAGGGAGGGAGAAGGGAGCGACAGGAAAGCGGATTCGGAGGAAACCGAGATTCCAGGATGCGAGATTTCAAGAAATATAACGTTCGTTCCTGGTTTCCGCGCACACGATTAAACGTATTATCACGCTGACACTATTACGTTACATATCTTTATGCGTCCGTAAAATGTTGGTGAATATTTGGTAAAAAGGGATTGTTGCGTTCACCGTGACATATTTCTTGGGAGATACGAAAAAATCAGACGAGCGTTTAACGAGACACCTTTACTGAAATTTTAATTCCAGGCCTGAATGAAAGTCCCTTTACATTTATCCTCCCGGAGGATACAATCGGGATCACCCTGGGGTAAGCATGTGCCATCGCGGTTTTCCTGCTTGTGCCCACCCTTTAACGTTCAAATGCCAAAACGTGCGCCACCAAAGAAGAAGCGACGAGTGGGGAGAAAGACTGTGGGGTAGGACGCGTACTTTGCAGGGTACCGCATGCCGGGGGGGTTCGGGTACCACCCTACAAAAATGTCGGTTCCTCGGGCTCAGATAGGGGGGTAAGGAGGTCGCGCGTCTACAGGGGTTGCGCGGTGGAACCAGCTGAAAGAGGGGACGCGGCGAAAAGGGGGGCACGAGGGAAGATGGGTTTTTACGGTGTGTGCCCTCCCTGTCGTCCTGTCCCTCCTCTCCGCCTCCCCTCCCCAGCCACGGCGACAGGGGCGGCGTGCGAGGCAGGGACGCGTTTTTACGACTACCACGGCGAGGGCCAGGGAGGAGCTTATGTACACCACGACGACACTAGTAAGACGAGCGGTTCTTGTCGGTGAGAGGGAGGGGGACATCACGGTTTTCGCATCATTCTCTTCTGGACCCCCGCGTGCCGGAGTTTGCACCGGAATGCGACCTCCGTGCCGATCCGCGAGGCCACGCCTCTCACGTGGCTGATGATGGCTCGTCCTGGCGTACCCTAGCTCCGAATTTTAACCCCCCCGGGGTACGAACAGCCGGGCAACAATGTTGATTATCCGTCGCACGCGAAAGATAACTACTCTCGACTTCGTAGCGCGTCGTTCGTTAATTTTTAGACCCATCTACACGCATCCCCGTGTAGCTGCAAATCGTATTTAGATGGAATGATATTCTTTATGCATTGTGCGTTATAAAAAATAATACGATGCGTGTTTCCTGTTAAGATTTAATTATATACCATATATCGCTACTATTCTTATAGTCTATTATCCGTTAATGCGTTGTAACTTCCGATTTTTTTTTGTATCAGAAGATTTATTATCGATAAAATAATTTTAGAGAGATAAATAGGCGTGATTTCAACTTTTTAGTATCTAATTTTCAAGCACATTATAATCTTTACAAAAGAAGTCATGATGTATAAAACTTTTTATGTTCTTTGAAGAACTCGAATGAATGATTCTTTCAGCCTTGGAAAAATTCGAAAACGTGTGATGTAATAATTAGCATAAAATTTTTAATTAATACGCGGCAGTAACAGGAGCTGCATGTTTCCTGTCGTTATTTTCTTAACGCTTTAAAGCTACGATAACATAAAAATCAAACAAAAGCAACATGTATCTATGTCTCGATCATTGACGCAATTAGTCTTGTTTACTACGCTTTGTCCATGACATACAGGGTGTCCCAGTTTTACTACTTTTTCTTCTGAGTGTGTACTTATCGCTGCTAGATCTGCATTTTTTTGTATGATTTTTATAAAAATAATAAATTCTTTATATATAAAGAATTTACTTATTTATTTATTTTTTAACAAAATAAAACTATTGAATTATCGAGTTTTTATTCATGCAGCAAAATATCTTCAATAACAATATATCTTAATTTTTAACTGTAAATTACACGTAAAATTTTATCTACAAAATCTAAAATATAAAAATATATACTTTATCGAAAGATCAACAGCAATTTTCTCGTACAAATTTTTATAATTTATAGAATAAATATCTTTTGTGGATTCAAAACTAGTACAACTTATGTATTATGTATATAAATAGCTCAGTTTTATCATAAATAAAAAATGATAATATTTTATTGCAAAAATTAAAATCCTAACCTATTCCTTCATTTCCTTAATTAAATAATTATGTTTTTATCAATCCTTTATAAATGCCGTTTAACGAATTTAACAATCTATGAAACGATGTAATTAAAAATAACGCATATTTAAAGTAGTGAGACCAACTTTTCCTAAATTTTCATTTATTTTCTAAGAAGAACAAGCGTTGTACAGGGAAATTTTACGTTTTCCATCCGTTCATTTCATGTAAATTTATCTGCATATCTCAAGTGTGGCAATAACGGAGCTAACTATAGGAATTAACAAGAATTACGGTTAAGCGATTCCCGATCATTTTTTTTTTTCAACCGCTTCGACGAAGATTCCGGGAACCGTCGCGCGCCGTCAACGCTTTTGGGGCAGTGGGAGAAGGAGGAAGGAAGGGAGGGAGGAAGCGTCGGTGTCGCGCGGCGCGACGTCGCAGTGGTGGGGGGGTGGAGGGGGGGGCAGCGCGAAAGGAACGGCCGCGTATTCGCCGCGCGACGCGCAATGTGCACCGCGCCATCGTTCGAAACGCGTCGGTGTTGCTCTCGCGCGCAACGGGGTGACGGATTATCGTCTTTTGATCGCGCTGTACACACGATTATACCACGGGGAAGAATCAGCGTGAGATTCAACGTTCGCATTTACATTCTCTCCCCTACTTCGGGAGAGAGTGAATTGCAAATCGCTTCCTCATACACAGACTGGGACCTGTCAAGTCGCGAGATCATGATCCGCATCGCGACGCGATAAACGCGATCGAGAGAAGGAGAGAGAGAAAGAGCGTTCTCCAAATTCGTCATTGTAACGTTCCACTTTCTTCCGGGGCGAACGCAAGCGCGGCGATCGAATGCGCCTCGTTGGATGCTGTCGGCAGCGCGCGTGGTCGACCTGGAAGCCCGTGCTCGTCGGGGCACTGCTGTGAGCGGGTGCTGCTGCTGCTGCTGCTGCTTCTGCTGTTGCTGCTGCCGCTGCCCTAGGTAGCACTGGTGACCGCGATGGACGCGCGCGTGATTGTCGGTGCGCCGGCCGCGGAAGAGACGCCGGTGGCGGTGGCGACGCGGGGCGTCGCGACGCCCTCGCCGGTGCCTTCGGCGCTAAGCACCGCCGTAACCGTCACCGGTACCGGCAACAGCGGCGGCGGCGGCGGCGGCGGCGGTGGCGGCAGTTCCACCGCCGCCGCGACCCTCGCGTCCGCACCCTGCACCCCTCAGAACCCAGTCGTCGTCGTTGCCAGCCCCTCCAGCAACCATCAGCAGCCGACCGGTGTACCGGTCACCGCTGTGCCCAGGATACTCAGCAGGAATGTCAACGGCACATGTAAGTTGCTTGGAAAACTGTCTACTTTGCGACCAGAAATCGAAGATGCATTTACATACTTCATAATTTAACGCTGAAAAGACTTTTGTATTATACACATTCTTTTGTTTATATACGATTAATTGAAATTCACAACGCAAATATTAACTATTATTTTTTGTGTATACACGATAAATTAAAGTAAATTAAATTAATTACTCGACGATTCAGGCAGAGAGAATTTGAATTTTAATCGCATCCTTTCAATTTTTTGCGTGTAATTTAAAACGAAAAATAGGTATATTAGTTGCTTTCTATTTTCTCAAATAATAGTAGTCTAACGTTATGTAATTATTTTATATTTAGTTATGTAATTTATTTTATATTTAATGACGTCATTACTTATTTATTTTGATGATAAGGACACGTTCAACAAAATATCATCTTTGCAACTGTTGTAAAATTCTTTAATATGATTGATTTTACTTTTAGTTCCTCATTGGATCTAAGACCGGTATTCATAGTCAGTTTTTATTTCAAGACTGTCTTAAGTAATGTCTTAAGACGGTCTTAAATATAAGATCCGACTGTGAATACCGACTTAAATATATAGACCAATCATGAGACCATTCATAAAAAATTTTAGAACAGTTTCAAAACTGCTTTTTCTGCTAATATTAGCCAATCACGTAACAAAATGGATTTATAATCTAACTTTTAATGTGAATTAACAAGGCTCAGTAAAATACATGAGTTTATGCAGATTGTAAAAACTCAGTTGAAGTCATGATGATGTCACAAATGAGAATTATCTCTGAATTTTGATATAAATGGAAAGCAACTGTCTTTAAAGATACATTTTACTATATAAATGAAAATTAAATAATTCTGTAGTTTCATTAAAAGATTTAATATACTTTTATTTTCGAGTGATTGAACGATCAATTGATAAGAAGATTGTAATACAAAAACTTTGGATTTTCAATTTGTAAAATGTATCCTTGAATTACAATGAAAAAAAATATTAAATATTTTATAAATCACATTTATTATATTTTTCATCTGTTTTTATGACAAAAGTTAGTTGGTCAAAAATTTATCTGTCTCTACAATCATTTCTAAGTATCTTATTCCTATTTCTGTCTTCTTTTCACATTTTTTTTTCTCTCCGGGAATTAATAAATGCTTATATTATCCCGTTACTACATTAGTTCCAGTTCGAATAACACCGTTAATCTTTCGGCTAATGTCTCTAACCGTCAAGAATCGATTTAAGAGTAAAATTCATCCATTAAAACCCCCATAAACTTGAACGGTCCACGAGGGAGTATGTATATGATTTACATACGTAGACTAAAATACAGTAAGAAGTGCGTTAATTTTTTGTGCTCCAGATACAAAGAGCAGTGCTCCAAAGAGCACTACTCTTGTCTCGCTTCAATATTTTACCAAAGCTGACGAAGGAGAGCCGGTTATCCTGCTGCGATCAATCTCTACAATCAGCTGATTCATTGACGAAATAAAGCTTGTTTAATATTGATACCATCCGCGAGAAAATAGCAAACACGCGTAACGCATACGTTTGCACGGATTTACGGCCAATTTATGAAATGAATCGGAGTGTCTGATCGATTTCATACAAACCGATAGGTATGAAATCGCTCGTTAATTACATCCAGCTCATAATTTTCGATCGTGCGCATCGCAAATAAACGTTATTCTCGATAATTGTTTTCTTTGCGGCTCAAGTTAGATGATCTAATAATTCGCATCAATTCTTAAGGTAGAAATTCGACACATCTCTGTAATTTATAATTATAATTCTATACATTTTTGATACGTGTTGTATTTTTATATATATTTTATATGTGTGTATATTATTTTTGTTTCTTGAATTGTTTTCCATATTGCGACACGTAAAGTTATAAATAGAATACTAGTTTGAATTCTCACGATTATAGATCATTTTTATTAATATTAGTTTTATTAATATCTGAATAATATAAAAAATGTATCATACTTATTTAAATATCTATATTTATTTAAATCTTTAATCTATTTCAAAATATTTTATATGCTCTCTCTTAGCAAAGTTATATAAAATATGCTAGTGAAGTTATTAATAATGACTTTAAGAATTTGTCGCGTCAATGCAATTAATTTGATTAATGGTTATTCTATCACGACGTGGTTAGACTTATTTGAGTCTAGTTTTATTATAAATTGTGATCATAATCACAATTATTAATTTTATTATCATTGATGCTTACTGAATGCGTCAATTCGATTACATTTTACTTAAATTTATTTGGAGATATTCTGTTCTTTAAGTACTAATTTATTTTATCCTTACGATTCTTTGTGACAATAGCTTCAAGTATTCTGTAATTATCCTAACACTCAAAAAAAAAATTTAAAAAAAAAATAAAGAAGTTTAAATTTCAGTGATCCTTTGTGGTGTAACCTTTGATATAAACGTGTGAAAGCCCGTATTAAAAAAAAAAATAATAATAAATTTAAAGTAATATTGTAATCCAGAAAGTATCGGACTAGGCGCAGGAAGCATTTACCGGTTCATTTATCGAGGAAAGCGAGGAGGCCATTGGATTTTGACGTGAGGGATTCTCGCCAAAGGCCAGTTTATTTTCTCGTTTCTTGCAGATCGATCCGCTATCGCACTCGTATATCCGCGAGCTCGTTTCTAAACCGCGCGCGCGACTCGCATCTCGATAGCGAACGCTGCTCTCTCGCCGGCGAGTTTACGCAAGAAACGTAATCGCCAGCAGTTACCTCCCGGCGAAGCGAAGAAGTTTCGACCGAGGAGCTACCATGGGCCATCTCGCTTTTATGTGTGAGTATATGTATATATGTGTGCGCGTGCGTCTCTTTCTCTCCCTCTTTCGCCGAGAAACTGGATGAGTCATGCCAGCGATAAAAAGCTCCCGTCAGAAAAACAGGATTTTTCTTCTTCTATCTCGACGAACCGCGGCCGAGCTCTCGTCTTCGTCTACTTCGGGTGTTTTACTTGGTGCCCAACTCGGTGCATCGCGACAAAAAGCACTCGACCGAGTTCGATATGTCGCTTGTATCGAAAATTCTTTTCGGTCAGGCGAAGCTTCTTGTCGTCGTTATTTGTTTCTTCGTAATTTTCTGAATTTTCATCTCCGCTCTGTCGGAGATTTACTTCATCGGAATGATCGAGTTGTGATTTTCGGTCACAGAGGAAGCTCCTTAATAAGACACAATTGTACTGTGTCGCGTGACACCATTAAAAACCAATGGAATATAATTTCATATGGAAGCTATGATTAGAAGTAGTATATTACAACATGATGCTGTGTAACGCCCCTGGACGCTTTTTTGCGGGAAATGTTTACCGTTTCTACTAGCAACATTAACGTGACAAAGCGGGAGCAAGTGAAGCAAATAATTAGTAAACAGCAAAAACATACTCATTAAAAACACAATATTTTTATCCCGTGAGATATATTTCAACGAAAGAGAGAGGCATAATATTTTATTTACGGGGGACATATTTTTATTGGTATCATTATTTGATATCATGCGGAATGATTTATTATTGATATCGGAGCATTGAGATTACTCGGAAAGAAAAGTTTTGCTGAAGTCTCTAAAAATTTAGTCAGATATAAATCTGAATATAATTTTGTTAAGCTATTAAAGTAATTGTGTAGGACACTTAAAATAGTTATTTCGAGTATTTTTCCATCGGAATATTAAAATGCTCAAGCATAATGAGCAATGCTTTTTTGCAGTATTATTCATTACACTTGAGTTGTTTACGTAGTTATTTTGATGATATAACAAAATTACTTTTAGATCTATGCCTAGCTAAATTTTTAGATATTTTAGCAAAATTGTTTTTTCCATTGTGTGTTTGATATTTTTTTTATTATTATCTTATGAAGCATGTTGAGTGCTTTTTAATAAAAGACACAGTATAGTATTGAGAAAAAAAAATTGTTCATTTGACTGAACTCAATTATTTTTATTTCTCTTGTTGGAGAACGTGTGTACACTGAGAAAAATGTTCGGTTGAACATTAATCGAAATTCTGATTGAAAATGGACGAAAATCAAAATTTTCTGATTATTAGAATTCTAGTTGAGATAATCAGAATTCCGATTTATATGATATAATCAAAATCATCTAATTCGATCATTTTCAACTAGACATTTTTCTCAGTGTATTTAAGTCAAATATAATAATATTTTTTTACTTGAATACATATACATCGAAAATTCTACATCGAAAGAAATAAAGATGAATTAAATTAATTTTAGTCAAATGAAAAATTTTTTTCCAGCATAGTGAATCATTTCATGCTTGTTGTTTATTAAACAAAAGACAAAATGATTACTTAGAGTTGTCACAAAATTGAAAATCAAGAAAAATTCGAGAAAATAGGGAAAGGTCAGAGATTTTCTAAAAAATTAAAATTCTTGGTCTTAAAGAAGTTTGGTATGTAACCTATGCAGTTGGAGTTACTAATTTTAATTTAACGATCAAATGCAAGCAACATTAATAGTAATTTATACATCACTATGTTAAATTGCTCTCTCAATAAAACATTTAACGGTTTCTTAAATCAAGATGAAAATACAAAAATTTCTAAATATTGTTAAAAGTCAGAGAAAATTATGAAATTTTGTCTGAAAATCAGGAAAAAGTTATAGAATTTTAGGTCCTGTAGGAATTTGTAGTAATCTTGTCACTGCATTATTGTGTCTCTTGCTGAGAAGCACTAATTAATTAACAGCATTTTCGATACATAATTGGGTACTTCGCCCTGAATACTTTTGACATAAATACGAATCTCGTTGATTCACTTTTGATATTTCGGAGTTTCCATATCGAAGAACTCTTTCGGTTCTTTCTGGATATCTCAGCGATATCTCGCGCATTCGCGGCATATCGCCAGGCATTCTCGGGTGCGTTGCCGCGCTTTGTCCGTTCGCGAGATGCGGCATGACTCACGGGGTTAGCAAGAAACGACGCGTCGGGTAAAAACCATGCCGTTTCTTCCGCCGGCTTGGCCGGCGTGCAACTATTGCACGTTGCGTTTTTGCCGACTTCTTACGAGCGGCCGGCGCGGCTCGGCGCGGTCGTGTAAGCGCGTTGACCACCACGACGGCGACGATGTACACGAGCAAAAAGCGCGCGCTTTTGCCCCGCGATATTTCTGCGAAAGGCGAAATTACGACAGAAAGAACCGTTCATTGCGAAAGAGAGCCTATCGTGCCTCTCTCTTACATTCTTTTTAAAATCATTAATTATAGTTTAATTTTATTGCATATAATTTTATATTTTTAATTTTAATTTTATTCTAATTTTATTGTATATAATTTTTTAAAATAATGAACATTTAATTATATATATTGTTGGATTATTGTTATATTTTTCGTTGCAAAGTTTTTTTTTTTTTTTTTTTTTTTTAAGATAAACAAAGTTTTCGAATACAACTGAAGTTACTATAAACGGACCAAAGTTACCGTAACACGCGCGTTATTACCACGCGGCTGTTTGATAGGCGACATTATACGTTTTACACGGGATAAAAAGAGGCTCTGTCTATCTCTCCCTCTGTCTTCCCTTTCTCTCTCTATTGATGACGGCGCTGGCGCTGATGCACGGCGAAAAAGCTCTCGCTTTTTTGCGGTAAGTTTGCCGTGTGCTCGTGCCCTCGCTTAAGAAAACTTGGCGAGCGTAGCTTTTTTGCGTCGGACGCGAGAGAGCTCGGCCAGTCTCGCATGTTCGCTCGCATTCCCTCCCTCTTTCTCTTTCGCGTTACATATTACAACGTCGGAAAATTTGCGCCGTTGATGCACGCGGATTCCTATAAAAAGGGGAAAAAGAACAAAGTCAAACGCGGCGCGGTTAATCGCGTTCAAGAACTCGTCTACATATTCTTAATTACGTTGTATCTTTTGCACCGAAAAATTTTATCTTCGATGCTATATGGCTATATTTGCAAGACGAAATATCAATATTTTTTTATTAATCTCGAAGGAGTTATTATTTATGTCCTTTTGTCATATTTATGTCCTTGTTTGTTTTGTTGAGAAATCATAATAAAAAGTTCTCTCATTATTTTTTCTGAAAATACACGGAAAGAATAATTTTGTTAAAGTATCTCAAAATTTAGCTAGATATATTTTGTTGGAATATCAAAATATTACACAGGAATTTCAAGCATGATGAACAATAATGTAAGACGTTTTGACATTTTAGTAATTAGTTTTTAATTAATGTCTTTATATATGTATAATTAATTTGATAAATCAATAAAATTATTTTGAAATCGGTACGTAGTTAAATTTTTAGATACTGCAGTAAAATTGTCTTTTTGTATACACTTAAAGTAGTTCTTTAATAAAGTGCCGAAAATTTGGGGTGCCTCATCAGGGCCCACCCAAAATTACAAATATCTACATAATTTGGATAAAATATTAAAACTATATGCATATTTTAATAAAATAATATGGAATATACGATAATAAATCAAAAGCTGCATCTTCATCGAACGAAAACAAGATGAGATTATGTTTATTTTTCGAGGTTAAATTTATATGCAAGTTTATGCACGTAAATATCTTTCCAGAATGGCCATTGACCTATTACTTTTTTGTGACCATTAAAATCGTAATTTTTTAAACTATTATAATCTCGTTTTTTTTTTTTTTTTTATAGAAAAGTCTGTAGTAAGATTTGTGTGCAGTTAGTGATAGATAAGACTCGCAGACGCTTCTTTGACTAAGTTATACGTGAAAGATTACATTATAACATTTTTTTTCTTTCTTATTTCATCGTTAATCTACCGTAGAATTTTGCACACGTCAATTTCGATTCAACTTCATTATATAAAAAAATTAAACATTTCTATAGTAACTCGATGGTACTTTGTTAAAGTATCATCTTAAGAATTATCTATACATTATTATCTAAATATGTATAAATCAGGATGTCACACAACTAGAGATTAGGGAAATCAGGTTTTTTGCAAAATTTCCTGAAAAATTAAAATTCTTAGCTTTAAAGTTTAATATATACACGTACATTACACATACAGTTTTGGAATACTATCAATATAACAATTAAATGCAAGCAGTCAGTATCATTGATAGTAATTAACATTGATATGTTAAATTGCTTTCTCAAGAAAATATTTGACAGTTTCCAAATCAGGACAAAAATATAAAAAAATTTCAAAATATTATTGAAAGGAAAATATTGTATTATTAAGAAAAATCAAGAAATTTTGTTTGGAAATCAGAGAAAAGTTATGGAATTAAAAAATGAGGAATTTATGACAATCTTGGCAGACATACTCATAAAGTTTAAATCGGAGAAAAACGTATTATAAATCTACATGGAGATACTTACGACTGTCGTATGCATTAAGTCAGATAATTAAAGTTCGATCAGAAATTTATTATCGGACTTTGCTCAGATATTATAAAACGTTTTTGACGAAGTATAAAATCGTAATTCGCCCTGAAAACATTAATGACTGCTCGGTACAATGTATTTTATTTATGCGGATGGAAAGTCTCCGCCAATTGCTTAGCGTAGCCCGACATCGAACCATGTCGGGCATTATTGCACTTATTATGGACATTCGCTCGACGGTCATTAATATTTTCACCTTGTCGTTTGCCGCTTTACAGCCAGTTTTGTCCACGGGGCTGTCTCGTCTTAATAGTGTCTGTGCACCGGCGATTTTCTAATCATTCCTCGGTATATCTCTTATTATTCTACTCTGTTCGCGCTCGTATTCTTATTAACTATATAGTTATCTAAAAGCAAGTATTATTGTATTAATATATTTATATACAAACTATTAAGTATAGATGCAATTCATGAAAAATCTGAAATAATGTGGTTATCTTCGAAACAATTTTTTTCCAGAAATAAGAAACAATTAATAAGGAAAAAATAAGAAGGGATAATCAAACCATATTCTTTACTACGAGAAGGTATCTTTTTCTCTTTGGAGCTAAAAATCTGTAGACAGTTACTGACGTTGAGATCTATTTAATTTATTCAAAGGCATTAATTAATTTGTAGGAACTAAAATGACATAAATAACGTGTATAAAAAAAGAATGAATATCAAATTAGTTAAGTGAAGAAACCTCTAAATGCTGTCGAGACTAAATCTTGGTGTCTAATAATAGCCGTATTATGAATTAAATATATATTTTTATAAGAATAATCGAAATTTGTATAGCTATATAAAAAAAATTGAATTATTTGACTTTTCTGACAAAGAGATTTATAATTGAACAGGTGCAAAACACACACACACACACACACACACACACACAATAGACTTACCATCAATTCTGAAGTTAAATGATATTTATCGACATGTTTTTCTTATCTACTTTTAACTCTACAGAAAAGAGTAGAGATGCTTAAATAATTGAGGCAAACGCAATTAGACATTTTACTGTATCATTTCAAATGGCAATGAATTTATTCATTATTATGATAACACCATTCCAGGACACGTTATCTGGTTTTAATGATTCTACACGAAGAAGTTGTTTGCGTGACATGCAATAGTGTGCTCTTTACGCAATCGGGGGGAAGGAGGAAAACCGCAGCTGCTTTTATCCTAGGTTTTCCTCCCGATCGAATCACCCTAGGTTTTGTGTACGTTCATGCCTGGTGGACGATCGCTCGCGATCCGGAATCAAAAAGAGTTCTCTGTCGAGCCTAATCTGAATACGATCATCGTGCTCGGGTACGACCGGTGGGTGGCTGCACTCGAATAAACGCCTAATTCGAGCAACGAATATGAATGGGTTCGCGTCAGATGTGTTCTTGGGTACAAAGACGAGAGAACAGTACACCTCCGTTTGTACATCTTGCTGCTGACCGACCGTTGCGAGGTTTGCTCATCCTTTCGGGAAAGGCTTCATCTACTAAGCGAGTATGGAAAGAATGGGCTTTTGTGTGTGTGTGTGTGTGTGTGTGTGTGTGTGTGTGCTGAGACATTTAAAAATTTAGCTGGATAAAAATCTGAAAATAATTTTGTTGAACCAAAATAATTTTGTATATGTTGTTAGAATTATCTAGTATAAGAATATAAGGTTTTTCATTGTGTATAATGGCGGTGAAATATAAATTTAAGGCAAATTTCTTATTAATAATAATTAATAATTCTTATTAATAAATTTCTAACAATGACTTTATGTTGGCTTATAACATTTTGAGCTAATTTTCTGATTGGTCGATAACACATTGGAAACGAATCCTTGTAAGACATTCAGGTTGCTAGAATATCAAAACTTTTTTGTTCATTGCTCGTAATTACGTTATAAATATATTATTAAGATTACCTACATATTATCTTTCGGCGGTAAACAAAATTATATTCTTAGATCTATATTTACCTAAATTTTTAAATAGATACTTCAACAAAATCATGTCTGCTGTGTATTACCTATATCTGAAACTGTACTCTAATCGATAAAACTAAATTTTTCAATCCCCTTGGATTAGACGGAGGATGTAAAAATACCAGACAGAGGGTTAATAATGAAAATAAAATAACACAAGACGATTAAGCTATCTAGTAAATAACTTTCAATTTTAATAAATGTTCCTAATTTTGAAAAAATAGTTTTATGTGCGTGACTTGTATATTTATGAATCGTATATATATATATATTTTTTTTTTATGTGCGAATATCGACAAGAATAATAAAACTGCCGACAGATCATTTAATTGATCCCGACACCTTGAAATTCAATCGATGCAATAACGAGTGTGAAACGTTCATAATCGTCTCGCATATGCTGATGATAGATAACGACCATCCCTTATTCTTACCATCACCTTACTGGTCTTGTTTCTTTTTTCATTTCTTGGATCCGCTTTTGTTCCCACAGGAGTGCGCCGATGCGCGCGAATAAATTAAAAGGATTGCGGGTCTCAGCTCCACACACCCTATCGGCGGACAAAGGGCGACGAGCTTCCCCGTTTGTCTGCATTTTTTTGTTCTAAGCGATAATCCGGTAGCGCGATGCTTGGATGCGCCCGCGCCTGTCCGTATCCGTTTTCGGGGTCCATCCGATGACCCCGCGGCTGTTTCTTTCTCTCTCTCTCTCTCTGTCGTTGTCTTTCCATCCTTGCTCAACACATATGCATATCATCGTCCCTTACTGCGAGATAATACGAAAAGAAAAAAAGGAGAACCGGCTGCGGAAGAAAGAGAGAGAGAGAGAGAGAGAGAGAGAGAGAGAGAGAGAGAGAAAACAGTAGAGATCTCGGGAGGAATTCCGGCGCGCTGGCTACCTCTTCTCCGCTCCATTCCCAGCGAGTTTTTGCCCCCGTGGAGGACGTTCTTTCGGCTTTTTTGCCATCGTGGGGGCCCTCGCGACGGCGACGGCGACGGCGACGACTGCGATGGGGGCAACTTTTTCTCCGTTCTATCTTCGGGGCCGTTCGATCTGCATGAGTCACACGCGAAGACATTACGTTCGCTCGTCGGGATGAAGGACGATATCTTTCTCGAGTATCCCACGATCAGTCACTTCCTCCAGGTGACACCTATCGCTACTATCTCGGTAGCGGTAGGAGGAACCCGCTTGTGCCATTTGTGTAAAAATGTTTGTACAATAAATCTTCATTATAGAAATTATATTTTTATTACCAGACAATTATGTAATGTTCAACGCTTGATTATTATCGAAGATTACGTCATGTTCAATTCGATATTAATTTATATTCATTTCTTAACCGGATTATATCTTATATCTTACTCATTTCATTTAATTTTCTGTTAAAAGTTTTGATATATGTGATTTTAATTTGATTAGTGATCGATTGCCAATCATATATTCTGGCTTAGAAGGAACCGTGATGAATGGCGATGAGGCTTCTGTGCCGCTTACTTGACTACAGGTGTAGATACAGATTAACGATGACAATGGACACGTCGATTAGTTCCCGCAGGTGATGAGCTCGTCCACTGAAAAAAGAACCCCTCAGTTCCGCGACTAACCCTTTCGCTTCTACGCGGTCAAAAAAGGGTCTTCCGTAAAAGAAAAAAATCATTTATTCAAAAGAGGTCTGTGGGAAACCAGTTTTTTACACTCTCTCAATAACATTTTTATCTAAACAAATGCTCATTTGTGCCTATGAAACTGTAGAGTGAAACGTGATATAATTTAAAACAATGTACTATTTCTTTCCAACAGATTAGTTTAATAAAAATTTTAAGCAATTATAAAGTTATAAAAAAAATTTTAAGCAATTAAAATTGATTTTTTTTAATAAAAATGGATAAAAACACAGTAGAAATGTAATTGAATTAATATTGTCAAAAAAATATTATTTAACAAAAATAAGAGATATTACAGTTTTGAAAAATAAATTATGAAGTATCTGTTAATGTATATTTATAAATAATTATAAAATATTTATAAAAGTTGATATTAATAAAGTTACATCACACATTGAAAAAAATTCATGTAATTTTACATGGAAATTACATATTTAGGTAATTTTCCAGTCATAAACATATAATTTTCATGTAAAATTACATGAATTTTTTTCAGTGCGGTTGTTGGCCGATTATAATTAATTAAAAATCGCGTTAAAAATCAGAGAGTAATATTGTATATTTCGAAACATACATAGATTTCGCGACATTTCATAATAATAATTATTGATTGTATTGATTCAGTCTTTTAAGCGCTAAAAAAAATCTAGTTTGTTATCAGATAACACGATGATATTTGTGAGAAACAAAAACTTCAACGCTGACATTTTTACTGAAATATTTTGAAATTTATATTCGTACTATGACGAATTTAATTTATAATTTTTACAGGCTTCTCGCGATATCTTTCAGTTTTCAAATTTCTTTATTCCTTTATCTTATATATATATATATATATATATATATATATATTAGGTGTTGGAATTAATTCGTAGCGTTTTTTAATGAAAGAATGTTATTTATTTCACATGAGCATTAAAAAATACATTAATGAAAGTACTTCCCATCACTTGTAAAACGCTACGAATTAATTCCAACACCTAATATATAGTTATCATTCAGAGAGAGAGAGAGAGAGAGAGAGAGAGAGAGAGAGAGAGAGAGAGAGAGAGAGAGAGAGAGAGAGAGAGAGAGAGAGAGAGAGAGAGAGAGAGAGAGAGAGAGAGAGAGAGAGAGAGAGAGAGAGAGAGAGAGTGAGAGAGTGAGTGAGTGAGTGAGTGAGTGAGTGAGTGTCGTTACATGCGTTAAAGTCGATAAAAATTATACGTGGAAATTTATAGTGTTTCATGACTTACATAGATCAATTGAAAAATAGTATGGATAAAATTATATTTAAGAGGGGGAAGAGAATACGATGTAATTTAAGTAAAAAAAGCTTAAGACACTTATATTTATTTTTAAAAAATTGCAAATATTTTAAATTCTTATATTATAATAGATGGTTTTTTTATCACTAGCAACCTTAAAAATTTTAAATGATGTAACTTTTAATATTTATTATTTTATAAATTTTTTTTATATTTTGCAATACGAACATTGAATTACATAATTAATTGCATTGATATTCGTGAAATTATTATATTTCTTCGGCATTATGTGTTATAAGATACATTTGTAGATCTTTATATATTTTCTTAATTTTATTAAAATAATTAAATTAACATTTTGTGTGTGTGTGTGTGTGTGTGTGTGTGAGAGAGAGATTGAATAAATATAAAAAATTTAAATTAAATTAATTTTAGAATTAATATATATGATCATTATATGTATATTAATACATATGATCACGATATGTCCTTAAAATGGCGCGAATTGTACCCTTATAATAATTCGACTAGTCGCTGAATGGAGAACCGCGACATAAGGAAGGGCTTAAACCCCTCATCGAGGGGTTGGAATATGGGCTGCACCCTTGGGACTTAAGATTACTTACCCGACCAATACCAATGACGATTTTAAACGACCTCCATTCGAAGACCATTTAATACTCCCAACTAGGACAGAAATCTTTCTGAAAAACAGGATGATGAATCTTGTTTGTATATTCAACGGTTGTTGTACGTTTATTTATTTTATTCATCTTTTAGCCCGTTTTTATTTTTCGATTTACCAAAGATAATATTTATTTGGAATTTCCGTATATTTTTGTTGAGAAAATTGAATTCTTTTATTTAAATCGTTTTGCTTTTCAGAAAATACTCATTCAAAGAATATATATATCAGCGTATTCTTTTTATAATATTATGTTTTTTTTAGAATAATTAAAAATTGAAAACTTTTTCAAAAATTCAAAAACATATCTTAATTCTTCTAATTAGTCGATAATTTATAATCTATGGGAATTTTGTGTCTTTTCTCATATCTATGCTTCCTTTATCATTTTAGCATTTCCCCGTTTCTCGCTGATCGAGCAAAAACCCACTTTTTCTCACACGCTCTTTCAAGAGGTGAGATAGTTAGTTTGTAGATAGTCTTGAGGGAATTTTTGGCGCGGCTTAACGAAACGATGAGGAAGCCAAGAGAGAAAGAAAGAAAGAAAGAAGGAGAGAAGAGATTAGAAATCGAACAAAGACACATACTATGAGAAACACAAGAGATAGAAAGAGTGTACAAGAGGAAAAGAAAGACAAGGATGGGAGGGGAGGGGGGCAAACGACAGGCGCGGTGGTGCAAAGTGGCATAAGGTATAAAAAGGAAAGCCAGGCGTGTTTGGGGGCTGCATTGCTGTGGCGAAGCGGGGTAAAAGGACGCGAAGGATAAGGAGAACAAGGCCGAGGAACAGTAGAGAAGCGCGAAGGATATGAGAAGGGAAGGAGGGAAAGATTCGAACGGCGAGTCAGTCCATCTGCCCGGTGTTTTGTCCATGGAGGAGAGAAAGAGGGAAGGGGTGGCGCGCGGCGGGGCGACAAAAACTCACCTAACCCTTCCTTGATTACAATGCCGGCAAAAAGCGAAATACTAACCGCCGTCGCGCCGCGCCGCGCCGCGCCACATCGCGCTAAGGAGAGAAGAGCAGAGTGAGGCAGAGAGAGAGAGAGAGAGAGAGAGGGGGGAGGGAGGGAGCGCGCTCCTAAGAAACTAGACTCGTTTTTGCGCGACCAGAGGCAGCGAAGGAGAGCGTCCGTTCTCCGTGAAGTATCGGACAAAGAACGTGCACCACACTAACTTCCCCCTCCTCCCCCTCGCTCTCCGTCTCTCGCCACTCCGACGAACCTTCTTGGTTCCATCGTCCGTGATCCGGACACCCGTAACCCGCCCCCGTTTACCCTACGTCTCCAGTCTGACCTTTTGCCTCCTTTCTTCCTCCTTTCCACCCACTCCCCGCCCTTTTCTTTCACATATTTCCTTCTTTTCCCCTTTCCGCTCCATTATCTTCGTTTTCCTTGTTCGTGAACTCCGGGTCCATCTCTGTATTCCGCGGTACCCTCAGAATGAAGCAAGTACGCTTGCTTTTCGGAGTCCTCGGTGAGTTACCTGTACCCCGATTCTATAACTTTTGTCGTCAAATTGGTATTATTATATTGCCGTCCGCGCACCTTTTTTTATTATATATAATACCTGTGCAATGATAATATAATAATACTGATATTGTCATTAAAAGTGCGAGGTACTGGAAATTTTTTATAATCAGAATGAAATTTTTTAAGCTTGGTATGTGAGTAAAATTTGATTTGTTACCCATATAAGGTTCTCTGTCACTCTGTCCAGTACTGGGCCAGTTCTGGCTGCCATAGTTCAGATACTGGAGCAATATTGGCTCAATATTCGCTAAATACTTGATGATAATTTGGAGTCGGTGCTAGCAAATGATAGTCCCAGTCATTTTAGCCAGTCATTTACCAGTGATGACCCCAATACTGGCTGATAAAACTTTGACTGTTATTTGTCAGACAGTTCATCTAATGATTTGCTAATGATGGCTTAGATTGACAGAATCTTTGCCGTCAGTTGACAGTCGTAGCGTTGGCTAAGTGTTGGCTAAATGTTTCATTGTAACTACTGATGATCCTATAGTTTGAAATTATTCCTTATGTATCTTCACTATTCATATTCTTATATTCGTGTTCATCGTCATTTTATTTGACAACAAAGATTACATACTGAAAAAAATTTCTAATTGAGAACGGATGAACCAACATATTCTAATCATTAATATCAATCGGAATTCTATTCATCATAATTGGACATCTGATTATCTCAACTAGAATTTTAATAGATTAAAAGAAAAATTTTGATTTGTCCATCTATTAGAATTCCAATCAATGCAACCATGAGACTTTTTCCAATGCAGAAATTCTGTCATCATTACAATAAAAATATATTTATAATTATTCTAAAAATCTGATACGAAGAGGATTTTTTGTGCTTCAATACATTTTCTATAAACTGTTAATAAATTTTCATATGCAGCAGAGAATATCGATGTTAAGCAATATGGAGATTATTCATAATCATTATTCATAATTATTCATATTGATAATCTGAATAAAACGAATAAAACTTTTTCGAATGTAATATATATATATATATATATCATATTCATTTAGTGCACAAATAAGTTTTTATTTAAAATGAACAATGATTACTTTTACCTACGAATAAAACTTTATTCGTACATTTACCCAACTCTCATGTGAGTCAGATTGATGGTCGATTTCGTCGTGAAACGGCGCCATTCTACCCAGGTCGAGGTAATTTCGCGCGGTCATCGACGACGCCGCGAGATTTCCTGACCTTTGGCGCGATGAGATCATTGAAGCAGTTTCCGCAAGTTCCTCGAGTTTTCCAAACCGTAATGCGAAATGTTACAAGAATTTTTGTTCATCGATGTTTGCCAACGTTTGTCGATTTTGCACACGAACAAAATTTTTTCACTTTAAAAAAAAATTTCTTGATAATTTCACAACATTTCATTGACTCTTCTAATCACAGTTAATGATGATTCCTTTGCATAAATATGAACTTTAATCAGAGCTTCTACGAAGATCATATACAAATACAAAGAGCTCGATAATTATATTATTTTATTTTTATTTAAATTTTATTTAGTTTAAGTAAACTCATTATGGCTGTGTTCCAAAATTCATTGCTAGCGTTGAAAATTTACAATTTATGTATATTATACATTTTCAGTACTGGCAGTGAATTTTGGAACACAGTCACTATGATATGTGTGAATACGTATCTATTATATTCAAAAAGATTTGACGTTTGTTATAATTTGATTTTCGTAGTAAGGATTAGAGAGAGGATTTGAATTATTTTTATTACATTGTGAAACAATATTATCGTCGAATGTTGATATTATCTCGATATTATCTCATTCTATCTTCCATCGTCATTAATTAATATCGTCATTAATTAAAGTCGATAGTCCCTAGTGGATCATTAGCCCTTGATAACTTCTCGTATTGGATGCAAAAAAGACACGATTATCTTGTGCCTCTGCCACGAGCATTGCGTCTTCTTGTTGGCGAGAGATGATAATAAAAATGATAGTCGCGCGCTCGTGACGAAATTAACACGGTACAGCGACGTTCTACTTTTCTATCTTTCTCTTTTACAATTGCTGTCATTTATCACGACCTTGATACAGCTATTTATTATCCATACACGAGGCAACTGATAGAAACCAACGGATTTCGGTGAGTTCGATTTTTAAATTGATTCTCGCCGTAAATACTAGAAAAAGACTTCTTATGTCGCACGTTTCTATGATAAATCAACAAGATGACACATTTTTGCGTTACGTTGCCCAAATAACGTAATACAAACACGGAGAAATTATGTCGATCTCGATTAGTCTTCCGATATTAAAATAGCTGAAGCTTCTTACTCGAATTCTAGAATTATTCAATTTTTTGAATTGATGAACCCTGGAATGTTGACTGTAAAATACGAGTTAATTTATACTTTCTAAAACTTTTAAGTGAATATCACTCTGAAAAGTAAAATCTCACTCTTAAAGATTGAAAATTAAGCCACTCTTTATCAAGACATTAACTCAATTTTCACTCTTTAAAGTGAGATTCCACTTCAAAGAATTTAGAAAATAGTTGACAATGCATCGATGGATGCTAATTGTTTAATTCTATTTTTCGAAGGAAAGATAACAATTTTATTATGAGTTTTAAAAATAAGTATATGATAATTAAGTATATAATTAAATAATAAATAATTATATATAATTAATTAAAATATATGTTGATATAAAAATGGCAACGAAATTTCTTAATTATACAGTGACAGTCTTCTTCTTCTCCTGGATGGGGAAGAATTTCCTCTCTAATGAAGATCAAAGTGCCAGAATGTTGTATTGATCCCTAGATCAAGCCGAAGCCTTTTTCAATACATCCAAAGTTTTCTATTTCTTTCCATCTCGATCGCATAGTTTGATTTCATTTGGATCTTTTGTTCGGAACTTAGTCTCCGTCTCGATTCTCCATGGCAATCCGTTGTCATTTGATTTCCCGTAGCGACAATTCGGTCCTTTCTCGCCGCAGGATATCGTCACGACGATTTCCTTATTAGGAATCTTCTCCCTCGCGCGCAATTGCGAGTCGAATTCGCGCGAAAAGAGGATAATCTGTCTGACGACATTCTCTCCCGCGGGAAGTACTTTTCTTTTATTTTATCGGTTAGCTAAACAGATCTTCTCCGGTAATTTTATTGAGGACGATCGCATCGATTTCTGATCGTTTGCAAAATTAACATTTTAAGTTTATTGGCTTATTCGGACATTCTAGCTGATTTAATTTTATTTTATTCATTAAAGTGTGTAATTAATATCGATTTTTCCTCTTATAGTCTTTTTTTCGCCATCTACACTTGTGATTAATCTTTCATCTATCAAACTATCCAGAAGTTTAGAACGATACAAGAATACTCGCGTCGGCATAATTCCGCAAAAGAAATTCTTTGTTTCTTGCAAAATTTCTCTTGTTCTGAGATCGAGGACGAGAGGGGACGGCTTTTCTTTTGCATTTAATCGTGGTTCGAAACTTTGTTTTCTTCTTCCTAAAACAAGCGACATCCACAATGTGGCTTCTCATCTTCTCACTCGTTTCTCAATATTACAATTATATAGGGAAGATATAATTGAAATGATTTTCTTTTTTATGTGTATTATCGCATCACGAGGACTATAAATGCGATTTATTTCATGTAAGGTTCTAATATTGAAAAGAAGTTGCCTCTCTCTCTCTCTCTCTCTCTCTCTCTCTCTCTCTCTCTCTCTCAGCCTTTCTGATTGATCAAGAGATGTAAATGTGAACACAATCTCTAATCGCTAGTGCGATAACCGTCATAGAGTGCTACTACTACGATCTACTGCTGCAAATGTTTTGAAGCTCTTTGATTGGTCAGTTCATAAAATTCTTTTTTCTGATTGATCAATGAAGTATTTACAATGTTAAGTGGATCGCATCCTATGCTATGCCCGTATTATACTAATGATTGCGTTTCTTGATCCATTAAAAAAAAAACTTGCTGTCCAATAGCTTCTTTTTGATTGATCAAGAAACGCAATCTCCAATCGTTAGTATAATACGAGCATAATTTCATAACATGCGAGCTACTTAAATCCAGGTTCTCAATTTTGTTCTAAACCGTAAAGCCATAAAAAATGGACCAATCACAACCAATTATTTTTCTCAATTCAACTATGATTGATTAATTTCTTAAAACTTTACTTGGTCTTTGTAGACCTAGACTACTTTCAGACTGCTTTGTTGACTCAGAAAAAAGAATTTTACAAAATCACTCAAAGAGTGCTTCAAAGCATTTATAGCTTGAATATAGTGTGATATGGGCATTACATGCATCGGAGTTCGAAGATTCGCTTCTGATTTAGCGCGCCGCCGTTTCTTTTTAGGCGGTCGCGTCTAATCTGGTTCTTCGCGAATCGCACCGCGCGCCTTGCCGTTTTTCTCCATTCCCAGTGGCATCAAGTCCCGGGTTAATTCTCGGCACAATGATCGTAAAACATATCCAAGGATAGAAAACAATGGTAATCCCGGAGCTGTCGGCATAATCGGCGATTCCGGTGTTTGGGCCTTGCGGGAATTCTCTGGTTTCGGAATTCGCATCTGATTCGTATCTTTCTTTTTTCATTGTCATGACGAAGACGTCTCGAGTATTTATTTAACGTATGCTATCATAACTAAAATTATTGAAATTCTGACATTTTGACATTGTATTAAAAAAGTAACGAATTATCATTCATCTTATGATTTTTGAGAATATACGACAAATCAAGAAATTATCGCATTATATTTATTAGATCGAGTATTAACCTTTTATCTACAATTTAGATTTTTTTTAGCAAAAATGCAATTTCATTTTTAAATACATCTTTATTTTTGTTCAAATTTCAATTTTTAATAAATAAATTTTTATTAAATAAAAGAATTTTAACATTTAAAAAATTATTTGGTACTGTAACAGAGATATTCAAAAATAACTTTGAATTTTTTTTTAAAGCCTAGAATGATAAAGAAAACTTGGGCTGGACAAAAAAGATTTAGATTGCACGGAGGGAATAGAAATATAATTACAGAAAAAGATGAAGGGTTAACATTATTATGTTATTTATCAAGCATCGAACCGAAATTTCTAAAATAACGTTTAATTTATATGACTATTGTTCGTTCCCATCAATATATTACAGATTAAAAGAGTTAAAAGCAAAAAAACCGGGATTAAAGCCAATCGACATGGACATCCGGTTCTCCGCAGCAGTTGGACGCAAGTCAAAATGATATGACAAGTAAATTTTCTTCGGTTCATTATATTAATTTTTATATTTACACATTATATTTTCTTCTCTATATTAATAGGCCTTATAACAACAGTTCTGCTGACACCTAAATCATTTGCAAGCTACCGCATAAGATTATAGGATTATAATATCACACTCCATAATTTATGTATTTATGTGTTATATTATATTCTTTATCACATACAGTGTGTTACAATAAAATAAAATAAAATAAAATAAAATTTTATTAGATATACGATAATAATACGAACGAAATTTTATTGAATGATAAATGAATGATGGGCAAAAAATTTATTCGAATGAATGCCTATCTCCAAACTCGTACCCACTCATCCCTTTATGATCGCTTTTTTTTTTTTTAAATACTGGACCGGTCGCACATCGTTGTCCATAAAGAACGCGCGGATTGACGACAATGACGACGACGGGAACCCGGGTAGCCGTGCGAGCCTTCGGGGGTACTGCCGCGGTGGGATCAGGTTTTTCTCGCCGTCGCGACGCGCCTCTCCGCCTCCGGGCTGCGTTCGCGTTCCCGGCTGACAAAAACGAGCCACCCCATGCCAAAAAAGTCGTTATGTAAATGCGCCGCGAGAGCCCGGCCTAGAGCCGCGCCACCGTTCTGTCGGTCACAGGTATACTGGGTGAGCCGTGCGACTCGAACGACAATCAATGACGATTTCCAGCTTGAAGGACAAACGTGGCAAAATGAGACTTGAATAATCCTGAAAAATCTAGCGATCAATTTTGCGAACATAAAGCATCCCATACAAAATCATAGGTTTTTGACCCTCCGTGAAATTGACTGAAACTGTAGTATGTTATAGTTTTTGACTACATTTTAAGTCAATTTTAATTTTCATGGCCAAAAACCCGCATAACCCGGTTATGCGAGGTTCTTTCCAAACGAGAAAATATATACTGCTTGAATTGGGGTTAGAGTTTCAGTAAATTTAAACAGATTTGATTAATGAATGAATAATTCATAATATATATTTTTGTAAATAATTAAAATTTATTTACATTGTAATGTTTAAATTTCTCGAGAGACAGGATCGATTGAAATAGTACAAATGCTTGTGCTAGATTAAAAATTGAGATTTAGATTGAATTTAACTAATTAAAGCAAAGTTCATTAAACTTAATATTGGTTTTCTTTCTTTTGATTGGCCAAATTCAATCTCAATTTCAATCTCTAATCTGATACGGGTATAATGTAAATATTTTGAAGATTGTCCCTCGTCCAATTTTCAAATTAGGTCGAGTAAATATATGCAATAAAAATACAGGATGAAAAATTATTAATAAATTCAGTTAATGCGGCGTGAAGTTAATGATGAGCGGACGATTGCGCGTGGTTTTATTTTTTAACAAAAGCTCGATCGAAGTATTATCGCGCGGATGACAAGCTCGGCTAGATGATCAACAACGTGTATATCACATACACGCGGTATTAATAAAGTCGTGAAAACGTGAATAAGATGTCAGCCACGGGGATATAAATAAATGGCGGGCGGCAATAATAATGAGAGCGAAGCGTAAAAGCGGGAATTGATGCAAAAACTATGGGGTGGAGTTCGCGTACTGACGGCCTATACGGGAATTTTGCTGACCGAGTACTCGCGAAAATGCAAGATTCGTGAACTGGTATTTGGCCTTGCCGTGCACGACATACATATTTTTGCTACAATGAGAATTATTCAGGAATATAAAAACAGATGAAAAATATAACAGAATAACGAAAAATATTATTTTGACCCAAAACTGACGAATACTTTTTACAAGATTTACTCCGAGTCCCTTTGATCTATTTTCTTCTCGCAAAAATGTCGGTCTAACAGTTTTCGAGTATTCAGCGATTAAGAATAAAACACTTTTTTGGCAGATTATGCTTCAAATAAATAAATAAATAACAAGATATCCTCTTTCATTTAATTTCAAGTAGATTTTTAATAAAATTTTAATTAAAAAATAGAAGAACATACGATCTATTAAAAAGAGCATAATTATTAATCGAAATATTTAAAATAAATAATTATTTGACAAAAAATAGATTGTAATATAACAGTACAAATTTAAATACGATAATAAATCACGATTCAATCGATATAAGTTTCAATCTCAAAAACAAAACTGCACTAATTTTTTTTATTTCAGTGAGCGCACAATTAGTATACAACTTCGTTAAACAATAGTAAATGAAAATCGATCGAAAAATTCAACAAATAAATAAAGAACGCCGTATTTAATAAAAACAAGTCCTAATAATATTTTTGTGTGAATTTTGACCATTGACACATAGTTCGCTTGAATTGGAAATTGCAAAAATTTACACAAAAAATATGATTAGGCACCCGTTTTGACCAAATCTGGAATTCTTTGCTTATTTATACTCACTTCATTAATTTGCTCTTTTTTTTTATTTTATGGAGTTAAAATCAATTTGATTTCTTAAAGACTTACTATCTTGCATAAGTGTTTTCTCATTCTCTTTGGTGAACACTTCCCTTATGATGTACAAAGTGTTTCATTCCAGAGATGCGCAATTGATGACCAATCACAAAATTAGCCCAAAATCCTCCGCTATTAGAAATGTACTACAAATAAAAAATTTATCCCTCGAAATTATTCGACCGCCATTATAAGCAATGAAACACTTTGTATTCTTACATCATGGCTTTCCCTCTTCATTTGTCCTTCCATCGCTCCGCCGAGGATCCTGCTGACCCAAGGCACGGCCTCTTCCACGTAGATCCTTTTTTCGTAGGTCGCAGTTCGCGCTAGAAAAATCTCGCGGAACGAGTCGCTGTCCCCATCGTGACCGTCGTTGGCAGCGGGGACTTATTCGCGGGCCCGAGAGGCCGCGATATACGAGCGTGAGACCGGGACCCGGGCTCGTAATAAGACCCGCCGGCCAGTTTTTTTTCCGGCTCCTCTCTCTCCCTCTCTCCCTGTGTCTCTTTCTCTCCCTCTTCAGTCTTTCTCTTACCTCCACGACCTCTTTCTTCGGTTGTACCCTGCGCTCTTCTCTCTCTCTCCCTCCCTTCTCTCCAACGGCGGCACCGGTATTAATTTATACGCGGTACGTGTGTGCACGCCGCTTTTTCTCGCAGTTCCTCGAAATTTGCAAGAAACTAGTCGGACACTCTGGCGTCCATTCGCTCGTCATCCGAAGAGACAAAATCGCGCGATCGTGCCGGAACGGCGGCGAAGACAACGAAGATCGCGGGAAATCGTGAAACGAGGGTAGTGCTTGCTAATACTAATAGACTGAATTAATTCCATTCCTAATTTGCCTAAACCTATGGTACCAATAATGATAATCTTATAAAAGTGCAAAAAAAAACATGTATTTTCGATCGCGGATCTTAGTGCCGAATCATTTCACAAAAAGTGAATTTATATATATATATATCCCATTCTGCAAATCGAAATCTTTTTCGATCCTGAAACGCAATCATGAATAGAATTAGAGTAGTAATATCAATGCAAGCAATTCAATAATTTTTTATTATATATACTACTAAGCATCTTAGAAAGATATTATAATTTGTTGTTAATTTAAGCGTCTAAGAATTGTAAATAATATTCACAGACATATTTCCGAACGAATTTATCTTGGAAAAATTAAATAATAGAGAAATCTCTAACATTTTCATCTGTTTATTAAAAAAGTATCCTAGGGATAGTGATTAATAAATATCGGAGATATTGTAACGCGCGATTCTTGGCTTTCTTCTCCGCTGATGTATTGTTTTACTTCATGTTAGACTTCGAGATATCCGTTATCATAAAGAAACCGAATCACATTGCAATGTTATCAAATCCTCACGCGTTTGATGCACATACGAGTAACGAATGATATATTTGCTTGGCCCCTAAGCTGAAATCACACTATAGATTATCAATTACGATTGCCGGTTGTTGGTTCTATCTTAGCCAATTACAATGCAGCGAGTATGGACCATCTGCAATGTGATTGGCTAAGATAAAATTGTCAACCAGCAGTCGTAATCGGAAACTTGTGGTGTGATTGTGGCTTTAAGCTCAATTCAATCGTCCATGGAATATTAACGGTCCTTGCATCTGTCTAATTACGATGTAATTGATTGTCGAGATCGTGGACGGAGTGGATAAGAAAAGGGTAGGAGAGAGACGGCTTGTTCGCCGTGGCTAAATATTACTATTGAAATAAAAAGCCAAAAATCGCTGATCGGTTGGAGGCGATCCTTTATCGCTAATTGCGTCCGCACAACCTCCCTTAATGAATCATTTTAATGAATGCGATGTGCGATTTGCAGTGGTACAGACGTCCGTGCCGCAGAACGAGGCCGAGCTGCAACTGTACAGAGTGATGCAGCGTGCCTCCCTGCTGGGATACTACGACACACTTCTCGAGATGGGTAAGTATACAAATGAAAATATATCTATGTACGTTGATTGAAAGACATTTTAATGTGCACTTTTAGATCCCAGGGAACTATCTCGATCCAATATCTTAATACTCGTATCAGGCTAATATTATATTTGTCGCACGAAAAAATTTTAAAGTATGTTAATTGCTTATAGGAAAGATTCTCAAATTTCTATATAGCCAATCAACAGCCTTGAAAACATTGTTGTACGACAATATATATTTAAAAATATTAGTTTCAGATTAGAAATTGAGATTGAGTTTGAATTGGAATTTCACAATCAAAACAAATTAGTTCATTCAACTTGATATTTATTTTCTTTCTTTTGATTCGTTAAATTCCAATCCAATCTTAATCTCATTGTCAGTTTTTAATTTGATTGTCTGATACAGGTCTGATACAATACGTACTTTTAGATCTCGGGAAAATATTCCAATCATAGGAGATATTTTGATACGCAGATTCTAAATTCCTTATAAATGCACAATTCTAAACCTACAATCTTTTGTGGAGATCGTAAAGAAAAAAGATATTAAATTGTTATTGTAAAATATTATTACAAAAAATAATTGATTTTCAGACAATTAAAAACATTCTCTTATTGATTAGCTCTCTGGTTGGAGTATTTATTTTATTAGATTGCATATTTTTTCTGCTGTACCAATCTAACAGTAGACATAAACTATTGATTGTTTAGAAATTAAGATCGCCGATGCGTTTTTAAAAATTCCTGAAAATATTTTTTGATGTATTTTTTTCCCATGAACTTGTGGATGTTTTGGCTAATTTCGAATCGATTTTTTTTTAACAATAATGAAAATCGTTCTTTATTGCAACTCGTTGAAATTTATTTGAACTGAAGAATATGATTTTATATATATATATAAAATTCATTTTTGTTTTACTGAAATTTAGTACTTTTTCAAGTTCATTTTAAATCGCTTACAATTAAAAAATTGTAAATGAACTCTAATTTGTTCATAAGGAGAAAAACGACTCGAAATTAGAATTTATTCAGTTTAAAGAGAATTCGCTTAGACATTCGAATGACACCTCGTAGTTCTCGCGAGAGTGACTCGCTAATAATCGCATGACATCGCATTACAGGAGGCGATGACGTGCAACAGCTGTGCGACGCGGGCGAAGAGGAGTTCCTGGAGATCATGGCATTGGTGGGCATGGCAAGCAAGCCACTCCACGTCAGGAGGCTTCAGAAAGCTTTGCAGGAGTGGCTCACTAATCCCTGTAAAGTATCATGCTTTAAATACACACTCTCTCTTTCTCTCTTTCGCTCGCTCGCTCTCTCTTTCTCTCTGTCTATCTGTACAATCCCAAGCTCCATCCCTCATTATGTAGTTATGTAGTTTCCCGAAATTTTACATGAATAATATTAACGGAAAATCGACCAATATCAAACATACATGAGTAAAAATGTTGATCAAAGAGGTTCTTCGTGCCTAATAACATTTCTTGTGAATTTATACGGTTTCCAATTCAAACTAACTGTATGCCGATTATTTATTAGTCTTGAAACACAGTCCTACATCGAAACTGGAGTAATATCACAAATTAAATTGCAGCAATAATATTAAATTGCTTGTCAATTTAATTTTATTTGATATTACTCCAGCTTCGATTGTGTTTCAAAACTGATAAATAATCAGCGTACATTTAGCTTGAACTGGAAATTGTATAAATTCAAGAAATATTATTATAGGCATGAAAAAGCACCTTGACGACAACCATATATAATACGGCGTTTTTTACTCGTGTGAATTTTACATAACATTTATGAGTTTTGCGTTGAAACACACAATGAAATCTTGCGTGTGACGCATCGAAATTGTGCATCTCACAGCGTTGTTTCAAACGCCGGTCGTGCCGACGAACGCCGCCGCCGCCGCTGCTGCCGTCGTCGCTGCCGCAGCGGCCGCCAAGAGCCCGGTCGCCGCCGCCGCCGCCGCCACCGCCGTGGGGTTCGCGTGCGCGAGCCCGCGGCCGCAAATGCAGAGCCTACCAACCGGCTTCGCCGCGACCTCCCAGACCTCCCTGACACCGACGTCCTACGTGTCAACAACGCCCCACATGCCGCTGACACCCCTGCCCTGCCGAAGCGCCAGCCCGGTCGTGCCGGTCACCAGTGTGTCGGCATCGGCGTCCTCCACGACCTTCCGCCAGAGTCCGAGCCCGAACACGTCCTTACCTTACACGACTACTCATAGCCCCAATGTGTTACAGGTAAGATTCATCGTTCGATTGAGGCCGATGAAATCGGAGGGAAATCGTCTCCTTGATTAGTGTTGCGAGAAACTATCGAGCGACTGTGCTGAAGTTTCTGATTTTTGCTTCTCCAATTTATGTTCGCGTAAAACTATGTTTTACATCGACATAAAACGGACGGATCGTAATGGTTTTCTCTTTTATGCATACACTTTGTCAGCGACTATTACAGTAGATACTGCAACACTCACCAATATATCTTTGTAAATTGAACAAAACCTTGTTTGAGTTAATAGTTTTCGTTAAGAAAAAATTTGTACAAGGAACCTTCTTGATCTGTTTGGATGTATGTCCTTCCTTAATTTGTGAATAATATTATATCTAAATATTTAAGAAACTAAGTTATGAGTGTTTGAACATTTTTTTAGACTCGGTTCCATAAATGTAAAAGTTAACTTTAATTTCGGTTTGACTTACTATTTATTTTTTTTCTAGAAAAGAAAGAAAAATTCTAGAAAAAGATAAGTAATAAGTTAAATCGAGATTACTCTTACATTTGTAGTACCAGGCCTTAGATATTTTTATTGAATTATATATTACGCAGATAATTGTATGAGCACCTGGGCTTTCTGACGAACGTTCGCTTTCGTGCCATTTTTACGCGCTTCATTGCTCACTTTTATTGGGTATGTAGGTAGGAACTTGCGAGTCTTCGTGCGGCAGCGGAACCACACCAAGCCCAAGCGGTGGTGGCGGCGGTGGTGCACCTGCGAGCCCGACGCAGCCAACGCCGACCCTCCTGCAGTCACAGGTGCAGCGGCTTGCTGAGGCCGCGGAGAGACTCGTCGCTACCATAAGGCCCCTCGATCCTAAACCTCACAACGTGAAGAAAAAACTCTGCAAGAAGCTGGAGGTGATTCGTTAATTTCGACCGACAGGCGCGCTCGTTTTTAATCGCTAGATGCTACATCCGTGGAAAATTTAACATCTGTTTCAAACACGATCGCTTAATGAGATTGTTACGTTCGGCGACGACCCAGCTTTTGATTTAATTCACAAATTCTAGCGCGAACACAATGAAATATTAAAAAAAAAAATGCATTTTCATTTTACAGATGGTAATGACGATGTCCGATAGTGATCCGCGCAAAATGGACGAAATCCGAAAGTACGCGGCGATTTACGGCAGATTCGATTGCAAGAGAAAGCCGGAGAAGCCTTTGACGTTGCATGAGGTGTCGGTGAACGAGGCCGCGGCGCAAATCTGCAGATTCGTGCCTGCCCTTCTCACTAGGAGAGATGAGCTATTCCCTTTAGCGCGTCGTGTCGTTCGCGATTCCGGTTATCATTATTCCAAAAGCCAGTAGTAAGTAAACGTAGGCTTATTCCCACTTTTATAGAATCTGTGAATTCGAGAGCTTAAAATTCAGAATTATTCTGATCCTAATTTCAGATGATCCAAAATTTACCTTAGAGAATATTGATAGATTAAAATATTATTAGTGTTAATTGAATTAGCAAAATCAATCATATCTTTTTGAATGGGCTTGAATAACTCAATAATCAAAATGTTATGATAGCAGAATAAATATCGTGGCGAATTTATATCAATTGTGTTCGCAAGCTAATATTCTGCTAACGAAATCTGCCAATAATTCGGAAGATTATTAGCAGAAACAGACTTTATCATGTTTTAATTGTTTTTATCTAACCATTTAAGTGGTATGTATAATATTATTTCAATAGTGGCGAAGTGGCAGATTCTACTCAATTCTGCAGTCAATTCGCCATCATACACCATTAGTTATTCTGTTACATTCTTATTGATATCCCGCTAAAAATTTCCGACAGATTTGGAAAATCTATTCTCAATCTATTTTCAATTTGACTAATTATGTGATTCAATCTATATAAATGTATTTATTTAGTCATTCAATGTTATTACAGCTTATCAATGTCGAGGCCGCGTGAGAACGGTGAGGAGATCGATGGCGAACGGTCGAAACGCCAAAAACTCGAGTTGGAGGGTGAGGGTGAGGGTGAGGACGCGACGCAGGTTAGATCACCTCATCCACAGAAATAGATCGTTCCCTGTGCACTGTGACCTGCCGCACTCGCATGGCCGCTAATCATTAACAGTACGCTCGTCGCGTAGAGATCGCCACGCATTAACCACCCGCACTAACTTAGATGCGCGAAACAGAATGGATGCGAAAAAGGTCAAGTATAGTTGCAAAAGCACGTGCATGGCTTGCGCTTCTTCCACTTGATTGACTCAAGATCGGGTGACTTGTTCGTTGATTGCAGTAGAGATCTGCTTGAATTTTTCCTTCGTAATTTGCACTATGGCGTGTACTGAGACGCTTTGTCGTGTAATCTTATGTTATAGAGATTTAGCTATATTTACGTTATCTCTAAAGCCAAAATCAATGTATGTGTAAACATATCGACAAATTTGTGTCACTAAATGATAATTATATTCAATATATGAATTACTTGTTCGCGCGTTATGCGTAAGTAATAATCAGATTATTATGAGAACAAAAAAAATTTACTTTCGCTTAATCTTGTCAAAGTTAATAGCAATATATAGATTTGTTTCACAACTAACGTCCCAAACAAGCTGACATTATTTGTTATCATTTTGCCTTTAATATCAAAATGACATCAAAATGATAACAAATAGCATTAGTTTGTTTAAGATATTTCTTTATTTTGAACATTTTTAGCCAATCTGTATTTTTCGTTTTTATCGCAAATGTCATCTTTTGCATAATTTTTTGAATTTTTAATATCAGACATATTATATCAGTTTTAAAACTTAAAATAATTTCCGATCTTTCTAATCACTTCAAGTTTTAATTTTTGATATCTTAGCAAAAGTAAGAGTTTTTAATTAAATTTTTTAATTTTAATCTCTATTTTAAATTGAATCACAAAAAACGTTCTATTCAGTTATTGTTATTTATTTATGCTTTCTAAATTTAATTTGTGAAAATTCGCTTCTATTTAGCAGCATGAGCATGCAAATTATTAATATTTTAAAATCTTTGATTAACTCTTCGTGGTCACATTTAAGAATTTTATATTGGTCATACAGGGGGCAAAATGAGCCCAACATTTCAACTGATTGCCGTATTTGCAGTTTTTGTTCTTTAAAATCATAAAAATTACTGAACATACTTTAAACATTGTAGAATATCGAGAAATGTAGAGGCTTCTTAAAGTTTTTAATTTTAACATATTAAAAAAACTTGCAAATAGTGACGTCCAAGGAATAATGTCCGGCCTCTAGGCGCAAAAAGGATATTTTAAATTTCCTTTTAAATTTAAAATTAAAGATATAAATGAATTTAAGTTTTAAAAAGAGACCTTAGAAATATAAAGGCTCACACCTTTTTGGGATCTTCTAGATCCCCAGTAACCACGAAGGATTAATAATGAGTTTACATATTACAGCTATTTTTTCTTCTTTCATTTCTGAGAGTAACTTGGTAATTCTATAAATGCAAATTATTTTGAATTTTAACTTTGATCATGATTTCTTTTGCTTATATTGCATGAATTTTCACGAAATCTTCAATTTGCATGTTGAATAGATGTTTGAAATTAGAACATATATGGAATGTTTCATGGAAAAATAACGCGGAAATTCTTTTTGTATTATATGCTAAATTTGATTACAAAAATCAGTCGTTTCGAAGATTGAGTCATTCGATACGACTTGCTTGGACTCTATGCTCTGTGCCTGGTATCCCAAGTCGTATTTATTTGTTCGCATTTGATCGTCCCTCTCTCACATGTCCCATTTCACCTCTCTGTTATTTTCCTCTTTTTCTGCATCCAATTTGTTACTTCTACTGTCTGTAGCAGTTCACTGTTCCAGGAGGAGTTAGATCTACGCTGTTCTGGAACGGATATTAATAATTCTATCACGAGAAGACACAGGTCGTCGAGGTGATTATCCTTAGTTTTGAAGTGCAATATTTTTCTCCCAATGTATTAAAGATTTTAATGAAAATTAACAAGAAAAGAAATATAAACAAGTAATATATGTAGACATTATTTTTTTTTAGTCAACAAATTAAAATATATTAAGATCTATATTATTATATAATAAATTAATATAGGTATAAATAATAAATTTTAAAATGGTCGAGAAAAATATGCTTTTCCTTTAAATATTTTCTTTAATTTATTTTAATTCGAAAAATATATATCCTAATTGCTTCATCTATATCACGTTTTTTGTTTATTTTGGAATTTTAAATTCACTTTTTTATGTACAATTAATTAAAAATTACTCTTTAGAATGTAATTTATAATATTCTCAAATTTGGAGAGTTATATCTTTCTTTTCTTATAATCTCAATTTAGATATATTCGCATCGTTCTATTTATAATTACGTAAATAAAATAGCGCACATTGATGTTCAGATATTCGCAATGTTTCAGTCCAGTTTGGAGGAAGAAGAATAATAATGGTATATTCAGCGCTAGCGTGGAAGAAATTAGTGACTCGGATAGCCAATTTTCTTTTTCTAATGAGGAATCTTCGTCTATGCACGTATGTGTGTAATATTAGGAAAACGATCTATATATATCTGTGCGTTTAAATTCTGGCACAGAACTGAAGGCACAAAATTGAACAGCGATGTAATATGCATATTTTTCAGGACACAAACGAGGCGGAGGCTGAGAACACCGACAAAGAAAGCGATTTCAATCTAAAGGTGAGCGAGGAACAGATCCAAGGTCTTCGTTGTATCTTCATCTTTCATCTTTCGTCATCCTTGCTTGAACGCCAGAAGAACTGTTTGCAAAAACTGCTAAATACGACGCATAAGTTTTTTTTTAATCTGTTACGCTGTCCTTTCCTTTTTTGCAGTTCCTGAATAATGCATGCTTCTTTAGAATAGCAGAAAAAAAATGGCGATAGACGTCGCCACGGAATTTTACTGTATGGCTGTTAATGGCTCACACATAAATTATGTGTAGGTGATAGCCTCGCGTGGAGACAACATAATCGCCGTGGCGAATCCTGCGCTAATGGAATGCAGCCATCCCATAAAAGAGGAGCCCGCGGATGAGAAACCCACACTGTGATATTATTACTTAGCGTTTACTGCCGCTACCAACGTCACGGCGATATGAATGACAGCATCCAGCCGATCATCGCCGTTATCGATCATCGTTACGTGAATATCGTCCATATGTGTTGTTGAGCACGATAGCATTCATGACTAGCGATTGTTGGAATAATATAACACTCGCTTGGATTTTACACCGATTGACCGGAGTGACCTGTCTCTTTGTCTGAAAACATTTATGCTGCCCCGTTATTTAGTTCTATCAAAATACAAAGACACGAGAGATACTGTATAACAATTACGATGAACGTTTCTAGAAGGCGATAGATGAATAAAAAGTAAATCGTTTAAATCAAAAAACCGTTGACTGATGTACGTAGCATTATAAAATGTACATTATAAGCAAATGTAAATATAGATAAATATATAAGGGTCCTTTTTTTACATGCGCTGTTGCGAGTAGCTTTATTTAAAAGATTCGGAGTCACCTTCTCGCAGAATGATCAATTAATTTATTTTATCTTCTGTATATCTTTTTATTAGAATATTAACATTTATGTTAATTATTTTGTTAAATAATAATTACTCTGTCATTTTCATAAAAGTTTATAAAGAAGATAAACGATTTTTTTTATATTGATATATTTATTAAAAATTATTTTCTCTATACAATATTATTACACATATGAATAATATGTTTCATGAATCAATTTTTTATAATGTATTAATCTTTTACTTATGGATTAAAAGTCCTAAATAAAAATTTTTTTTTAATTCACAAAATTTTTTTTTCATTTCATATTCAAGACTAAAAATTTTTTTAAATTTAACCTATTAAATACAAAAAAATTTTTTTTAATTCAATATATTCAATATTGTTATCGAATGATATATGAATATAAAACTCGAATCGAAATTTTTTAAATTGACCTTGACTAGTTTTAAACAACTGAGATTCTTTAAATTTAATTTCTTTTATTTTATTGTCACTTTTCATTTTTATCATTAGAACAAAAGTAAAAAAAAACACATAATGACTCAAACTTCATCAATATTTTTTTTTAGAGAAAGTCTTATCCTTCAACCTTTCCTTGAATGTATTTATGTCACAGTCAAAGTGTAAACTTAAGTATACATTTATTTATTATTACTCTATGTATATATATTTACGTAAAATTTATTATAATAAATGTGTACATTTATTATAACTACAATATTTTAACTATAGTAAGTGCATACACTTATTGAGTCAACACTTTGGCTGTGATATAAATAAAATACATATAAATAAAATACATATACGCCAGGTTCATCAAGCCTTAAGGTTATCAATTAATTAATATTCGATATTATTTCTCCAATGATACAGTAAAAAAGAAGTATTCTGTTAGTCAGTAAATTTTTCACCAATCGGAAATTATCGAATATTGAAAGTAGTATAATCGCCGATAAGTGTCAATCAGAAAACATCTATGCATTGTATAACATTTAAACATCGCTCAGATAGTTTTTGATTAATTTTCCATATATATTTCAGGTTAATTACGAAGAAATTTATATTTATATTTAACGTAATATAAAATAATATATAACTTGGAATAATTTTTTTATGTTAACAAATAGCATAGATAGATGCTAAACTGATTTTTGAAAATATTTTGAAAAGCGCATAAAAAAACAAAAAGCCTAAGCCTTGTATTCACGATGCTAGAAATCGATCCCAGATCTCGGACGAAGAGAATTGACCAATTACACTTCAATTCGATCAATCGATTTGTGATTGGTAAACTTTCTTTTCATTCGAGATCTCGTATCGATTTCTGACATTGGACATAAGGGGATTTGCACACACTTTTCACAACAGTGAAAACAGTGAACCTAATTTCCACCGAGGGTTTAAACCGGATCAGAATGTAAGAATCAACCCAACTACAGTTGTTCGATTGTAACAGGAGAATACTCGACTGTAATTGGTTGGTTCTTACATTCTGATTCGATTTAAATCCTCGGTGGAAACTAGGCCATTAATCGTAAAGGTATATTCACACAAAGCATAGCCGCATGAACGTACGCATGAAAAAATCATCCAATTGTATTTTATGTTTTTATAAGCGAAATGCAATTGAATAATTTTCTTTATGCGTACGTTTATGCAGCTATGCAACAAGTTTATGTAAATATAGCTTAAGAGTTAGCAAATCAGGAGATCGATTCTGTATCTTCAAATAAGGTGAAAATTACAAAAGTGCGCAAATTTACTAGATGTTGACCAATGAAATTGTATTCTAGTAAATTCGCTAACTTTTGTAATTTCCATCTCGTTTCAAGATACAGAATCTTCAGAGCTACAAGTTTTTGATTCTTGACTGTGATTGGCTAATTCTTACGGTAGTAAGTTACTGAAAATGTGTGCAACAACCCTAAAGATTCTGTTATCGCAGAAAAATATTGATCATGCGATCATGCGCTTCACAATAATTTATAGGTCAGTTATTTCTGCATTAAACTGCACTAAAATTCTCTTTCTTGTTTTCGCCAAATATTAAAAATATACTTATCTCACTTTAAGTTCCAAAAATGTACATTAGTTTAGCCACAAAAAACTCTATATAACATGCAATATAGTATAGTATAAATAATTAACAGTTTAATACAATTTACATAATAGTTACGTAATTATTTAAAAATAATAATTAATTTTTCTTTTAGGTAATGTCAATGATGCGATATTTAATATGTTATATATTAACATAAATAATATTAATAAATATAAAAGATACATTCTTGGTAAAAATTTTTCTCAGAATTTTTCAGAATTTCTGATTTTATACAGACTGGAACATTTTTCAAAAGTGTCAAAAAAGTTTACACATTTTTCCATAACTCATTTATTTAAGATATTTTAAGGTATTTTAAGATTTTTTTCGTTCTCTAATTTCTATAGAATGAGATCCCATAAAATTTGACAAAATATTAAAAAAATCGATTTTCTTCAAAAGGCACTCTCTAAAAGAGCTCTTCTCGCTAGAGCGATTGGACTCTTATAAAAAAAATACTTATCCTTTATTTTTATATAGAAAACATATTCAGGGAGACACTTACATGGATTTCCTTGTTCAGTTTAATTCATTCTACTTGCATTCGAACGCTTTTCATCAAAATTTATCGAACATCTTGTATATGTATATGTTTATTCAATAGGATCTAAAAAGTGCTCTGCATTGCGTTTCTAAATATACAAGGTGTTCGATAAGTTTTGATGAAAAGCGTTCGAATGCAAGTAGAATGAATTATATATATATATATATATATATATATATATATATATATATATATATATATATAGATAGATAATTGCATAGGAGACGTTATCAGACACTATTAACATTATTTGCATCATTCTACCTTCGTCATGAGTTCTGAAGAACCAATCATCCGCGGCGGACACGTCTCGTCTCGGGTGCTTGTATATTTTGAAGTGTTGCCGACTTATTGTTAGATTGTGCCTTGATAAACTTAAAACATACAACTGTCCCACGGTTTTGAACGATCCGTCCGTTCGTCCGACGTCCTGACGCACGTTCATGCAGCGTGACGACGCGTGACGACGTGTGACGTAGACGCAGGCGCCGCGGTGTCCGGGCGGGCTTCGCCATTTTCGCGGGCATCGTATCATCTTTTAGCTGCGTTCGGTAATGCAAATTTGAGGCAAATCGGAGTGCTCTTATATTATAGCATATGTCACGTGTACTGTAAAAAAAGCACTCCGACACCTCAAATTTACATTGTCGAATGCAGCTTTTATTTTTGTGTACTTTAAATGTGATCTGATCGACATCGTTTATAATTTCGGGAGACGGGAATTCATTAATATAAAAAGACCTTTATCGTCTATTAGTCGTAAAAGGACACAATTAGCGCTAACGATGCCTTTCTAAATGTAACTTATGCGAAGCACTCTACACTGCACTGCATCTTTGAAATATATATAGATATACATATACAGAGTTGGCCATATTCGACGGAAAGATGTTTTTTTTTTTCAATCATGGGAAACGTCGTTACTCGATCTAACATCTCTGTCAAAAGTTACAGTGTTTGCCAGATCTTTCCGTCGAATATGGCCAACCCTGTATATATATATTGTATATATATTTTATATTATATACAATAAAGATCGTAAAAAGAGTTTCAAAGATTCTCGAAAAGTATCGAAATTGATCACGTGATCAATGAATCAGTTCAGTTCGTATACTTTCGTACTGACGCGCATTAATCAGTACTGACCGTACAAAGAGAAATTTATTCATCTTTTTGTGTTTCATTTCTCATACCGAAAGTACAACTGTAAAAATCACATCATTTTTCAACGATATATATTAACAATTTGTCTCACGATTAGCCATAATCGGCATAAGGTGACGAATGTGCGGAAGGCATCATAACAACAAACGAACGAACGGCGAAGCAGATTTGTACGTTTTGGAGAAAACGAGAAACGAGATAGGTAATTCAAATTAAAGTTATAATTGAGCGACGGTGTATGACGATAAATTCGACGCGATTGAAATCCGAAGAGGACAACGTATCCAGACTTTGATAATGCATCATATGTCGTCTTTTCCAGTCGTCGTTCTAACCTAACCTAACCTAATCTCTTCACCCGCGCTAAACATAGTCGGTAACTCATCCAAAAATTGTGCTACGCTTGAGATCTACTCCAATACGAACTTACGAGGCCGGAAGTACGATTTGTCGCAAACGACAAAGGAATTTCGGAAATTCCAGAGCTTATCGTGTTCACCTTATGTCGTAGACGGAACGTGCGAGGAAGCAGGAGAAAACGCCACGGTTGGACGCAGTTACCTGAGTTAACCTTAACTAATCTCAACTAATTACGACTACATACGTCGAGCAGTTTAAACAAGTGAGTGAAGACAGCAGTCATTTTTCTTAACTTTATTATTTCACTTTCGATTTGCGCAGTGTGCTTTTCTACTACGTTCTACTGCCTTTTAAGAATAAAACTCTGGAAATATGTTCGAGTCTGATGTCAATCAATGTCAATATGAGATAATACAGTAATGCATGACTTGTCGTCGGCGAATGGAATCCTTAGCGAGTTAGTTTCAAATTAATTTTTGTCAATTGATAGTGATTAAGTTATTAAACTAAAGTGTATAACTAAAGTGTATGATGTTAGATCCTTGGAAATAACAAATAGAAGCCAATATACACTTTCAGTACTGGAAGTATATAAGTTTGCTTTTTATTCCTGCATTAGAACTTTCTCTTTCATCATATATCAAGTATTTTACTTTGTGTTCCAAAACTATTACATTAGTTCAGCTATAAAAAGTAGACCTTATATTGCAACATAACCTGGATTTTTTCATTTTTTAAACGGAGCATTTTAAATGCATCTCTTTCAATTTAATATACAATTTGCCGACATCTTTTATATGTTATATAAAATTATAATAAAAAGTGTATATTAGTTGCTTCCAATTTACACATTTACATTTACTGATTCTCAGATAATTCTCACTTGTGACATCATAACTTAATTGAATGGACATTCCTTTTGCATCTGAGAAGTGAAATTTAACTGAGTTTTTACCCACAATTTGCATAAGCTCAACACTATATGCTTTACTCTTTAAAAATGAGGTTATGTTATCTGTGTTGTTATATGATAAACTTTTCACCATAGAAAGCAAATAGTGACATCATTAATCTGAGTTTAAAATACTCGGATCACTTTTGACTAGTTTCACTTGTGTATAAATGGAAAGTAACTATTACGGAAGAGAACAATATTGAATATAATTTCTTTTACATATAAGATTCTTATTAAAAATATAGTGTTACTCGTTTTTATGCAAATAGTTTAGTTGTATTTTCATCTATTCCAGTCTAAGGCCTATTTTCACAATATATGGTTACCTAAAGATTAAAGATTACCAACAGAGTCATCAACGAAATTCATTCATGAATTTCTCGGTTATCTTTAATCAAATATTGTGAAATTGAACCTAATTTATAAATATATTGTCAAATATTTTATTCGCAAATTAATCCAGATTGTCAACTTATATCAAATTACTATTAACTATTAAAATGTAATTGAAATCAATATTTGTAATAAGTATAATAATTAGAATAGATTAATCAATGTAAGAGTAACTAAATTCTGTGTAAAAATAATTCTATATAAATACAAAAAAGGTTTTGAATAAATACTATTAAATTACATAAGATTCATTGGAGAATAGTGTATAAAGTTATATAAAAAGTAGATTATTCAATTCAAACTCCATAGAAAATCTTTCTTTGTCTCTTTTAATGTGTTCTAAAACAATATTTTGTCTGTGTATAAAAAATAAAATCTATTTTTGGTAAAAATTACTATATTCAATAATTTTAAATAAAATTTAATAACACACTTCATACAAGTTATTCTGTATATTTTAATGAGCTTCATAATCCACATTAAATAAATTGCAGATGGATATCTCCGATGAAGAACTGTTTGATGTAAGACCAAGTTGTAGTACTACGAACGTGACAGGAACAAGAGATTTAATGCAGGATCCAGTACAAGAGAAAGATTCCAATAGTATCTTAACTAAAAATATTGCAGTAAAACTTACACGTTTACAAAGTGCAAAGGAAAAAAGAGTAAAAAAAATATTAAAATCTAAGAGAAGAAATAGATGGAGACATGGTTTGTTAAATGGGAAGTTTTCTAAAAAGAAGAAAAAAAAAGTTCCTTCTTCGAATTCTCAGCAAGCATTTCGAAATACGAAATCTGTTACAGAAGCTATATCGTCAGAAGACAGAGGAAATGAACAAATAAATACACACTTGCATAACCAATTGTGTCAAGGAGAATTGTATGAAGATGCTCAGCAGAATGAGCAAAGAGTAAGTAATGTTGCACAAAACAAGACTGAAAATTTTAATTTATCAACGTGTGAGACGGAGGAAGAAGATTTGTGTGTCAATGTAACTTATGCATGTGCACGTACTTTACCTTATAAATTTTATCGGAAAAACATCATACCTAGTAGTGTAAGCACAATAGACTATTGTGATTCTTTATCATCAAGTAGCAAGGACACAGAATCGAGTTTGCATAGTAACCAATCCAATCTTACTGACTATTTATCTAAAGACACAAGGATAACGAACACACTGATTCGTTTAAGATTGAAGCTTATGGCTAAAAAAATGAAAAGAAGACTGAATGAATGGAAATTTAAAAGGAAAAGTGCATATAGCAATAAATATTCGTCTGACAGTGAAATAGAAGAGCAACGTGTATCAAGCAAAAAACGTCGAAGAATAGTATTCATGGAAGAATCTGATAGTGAAAATGAAACTGTAAACAATATGATAGCAATTAAGGACAATAATCGGAGTGAATCTCATTTATCTCTTGAAAAGATTGATACTAAAAAAACATGTATACAGTTTAGCTCTCCAGCGAAGGTTATTTTAACAAAATTAGAAAAAATGGAAGATGAAGATGTTATTAAGTGGCGAAAGAGCAAAATAAAGTCTTCAGATATTGCATCTGAATCAGTAGAAGAACAGTTAGAGCGACGAAAGTTGACACGAAATTTGGTAGCTTCAGACTCTCAAAACAAATTAATTTTGCCAACAGCAGATTGGTTTTCGGAAACAGATATTCCTAAGGATTCTGCATTTACCAATAGTTACACTAATAAACGAAGATATGCAGTAAGGTTAAAGTTGAATAAGCTACGGAAGAAATACAAGCTGTTCAAGAAGCCTAGAGTTCTGTTAATAAAATTGGATGCTTTACAATGTTCTTCTAAAGATGGTAGATATTCAACGACCGAGGTCGAACGTTTAACAAAAAAATACCTAAACTTTGTGATAAATTCCGTTTCCAAAAGTAAACCTCATGAACCAACGACGTATAAACATTTGCGCTTACAAAGCATAATGGGCGCAAATACTACTTGCATGGAAGGTCATAGTATAAACTCTAGTTTATCCAGGGAACAAGGTATGAACGAAACCCTTAAATCATGTTTCATCGAAGAAAATTCAATAAAAGGTATGACTCTTTCTTTAAAATAATCTTACTTAATTTTATCTTTTTATAATTATTTTTAAATTAAGAAAAATAATCCTATTTTTGGTCAAAGCGAATGCTTAATAATACTAATATGCAAATTTAATATGCAAATATCTACATTTTTTCTTCAATTTTATAAACTGTATCGATTCGGTTTGTTGCGAGGGGATAATCATTAGCTGAAATATATTACAGATTACATGATTTTATTTGATTTCATATGATTTTATCTGATTACAAATAATTTTCTTCACTACATATGAAATTATTTGGTAAAATAAATGATATACACAATGATTTCTCGTGATTGCATATGTAATTGAGAGAAACGAAATAGGTATGGCAATTATAAAATTGACAATTTTTACAATTTAAGTATTTATAATTAGTTTTACAAAATAATAGCAACTAAAATAGTACTGAATACTATAAAAAATATAGTCACGATAATATTGTAGCTACTATTAGTTGGTAGTGAAATAATGACTCAACTACACTGAATAGTTACTTTTGGCTTTCATGAAAATAGATATAACAATTACATTTTTCTAGTTTTAGACAAAAACTTTTTTTGTATAAAGCACTCTATGTCATAATTATTATTGAAGTAACTTTAAGGAAATACATTTAAAATCTTTTCTCTAAAGTCGCTCAGTACGAGCAGTACGCGACATTGTTATCAGAGGGACATAGTAGAGTTCAGTTTCTTTTAAAAAGAAAACCATTCATAAAAGACGCAGCATTGGGTTCGAATTTGGAAGACAAAAATAAATGAAAAATGTTACAAAAATAAAATTTGTAACTATGTATTATAAAGTTTTAATAAGAACAAGTAAATTAAGTGAATTAAGAAAAATAATAATATTAATCATTTGTAATTGATTAATATTATTATATTTTATTATATTACATTTATCAATGTTACTATATTTTCGTAGTTCATTTAATTTGGTATTCTTATTAGAATTTTATTATATGTACACACATACGCACGCACGCACGCATGCACGCACATATACTTGAGACGTTATTTAACTACAAATTTATAGTTACTGATATGATTTTCTTCTTTAAGTATGGGATTATACATGAGGATTTCATATCATATCATATTTGAATTTTATAATGATTTTGAGGATATCGCTCCATGATTACATTAAGTTACGCCTTTAGTATGTTGGATTTATGTAATCTCAAACTGAAGCTGAAATATTGTCTCAATTTGCATATTAGTATTATTAAACATAAAAATCCCCGCTTTAACTAAAAATAGAATTAATTCTTCTAATTAATTTATTCTCGTTGATCTAAAACTTCATAATAATTATTTAATATTATTTTATTTTAATTTTTATTGCAGACATTCAAACCACAGAAAATAGCGGAAATGCTCCATTTCAGATTCATCAAAAACTCATTCAAAATCATTGTAAAACTTCATCGTCAAGAGCATCCGAAAAGAAGAATAGTACTTTGTCACGGAAGCGTTTAGAACTATGGCGAAGCGCGTTTCGTTCATTAATAACGCCGGAAAAATCACAAAAGACAATCGCTTCTACATCGAAATCAACAATAGAAACACTCCCCATTCCGCGAAGCTCATCGAAGAAATCGGTGATTGCAGTATGCGAAAGTGTTGTCACTTTAGCTTCCGCATCTACGTCTTCCATGAAACATACAATACCGGTCGGATTTTCTTCAAAACTTATTTCGCCGAACAAACAGACAAAAGATTCAACAAAGCCGACAGAGTATAATGATACATTTAAATCCAAGTCATCCATCAGCAGTAAAAATCTTCCAAGTGACGCAAATGTTGATAAAATCATCTCTAGAAGTGATTTAACTCAATCTAAAAACGACACTGTTTCTAAAAGCCCATGTAAAAATGCAAAAGTGACAGACAATGTTATTACATTAGACCCTTTTTTAAATTCGAAGAAGAAGATAGAGATGTCACCGAAATTACATAAGGAAGCAACCAATCTTAAATTGTCAACTAATGATAAATCTGAAAAGTCAAAGATCTTGAAAAACTGTAGCGTTGAACAATTATTTCAAACAATACGACAAGAGAAAAAAGAGGAATTACATAAGTGCATTGCGTGTGGCTCGTCATTTGAGAATTATGATTTGTGGATGAAACATTTGGCTAACAATTTTAATACAACACATATGAATGTGAATTATAAATCTTCCTATGCATCAAAATGCATAAAAGCCTCGCTTTTAAAAATTATGAGCAAGGAGAAAAAATTGGAGAACTCGAAACCATCGACATCGAAATGTTCTTCAATTAATGATGAAAGTAGCTCACATCAATTAGATAAATCCGTTGTTAATTCCGATATGGAAAGTTCATCCTCTTCTTCCTCCTTGTCATCATTGAAAGCCATCAAAATGCGCCATAAACAGTTCAAAGTGTCAAAAAATAAAATGAAAAGTAGATCAGCTATGAAGTCAAAATCTAGTCAAAATTCATCAAATGGAGCGAAAATTCCAAACTCCAATAATGTTGAATGTAGCAATTCAACGAACATTAGAGTAAAACAAAAAATAACATGCAAGATTTGTTCAAAGTCCTTTGATACCAATCAACAACTTTTTGAGGATATGGCAAAGCATATGCATAACGATTTCCAGAATATGCAAACAGCGATCGAAAATTATATTATTTCTACACAAGAGTCTAACAAGACTAACGATCAAATCTCCAATGATATGGTGAAAAATTCGATAGAAGCAGCTGTGGAAGAGGTTGAAGCTAGAAATGATATCGATAAGTCAGAAAAGAATCAGCCAAAAAATATAAACGAATCGAGTGCGGAGAATCTTGTGAGTTCAGAAATATCGCAACAAGATGCAACCAAAGAAAAAAACAAAATTTCGAACTTATCAATGGTAGAATATACTATAGAGCAAGAAGTAAAAGAACAGTCGACACCTGCAACGAATAACGTCGAACAGGAAGTTGGCAAAACGCAGTGCGCGGAGAAAGAAAATATATGTGACGCTGGACCATCTTCAGAACTTCAATCGGAGAGATTCTTTACTATTTGTGAGTGCCATAAACCCAAAAACGAAACAATTGAGGCGTTGGGATCGAACATTTACATCGAAATAGTTTTGTTGTGTACCACTTGCCAGACAATATTTCGAGGCTTGGAATGCTTCGAAGTGCATTGTACGAGTTCTGTGGATGGCACGCTCTGTAATAAAAATCGACTGCAAGGTAGAAAGTCCAAATTACTCTGTGTCAGCTGTCAGCAGATATTGAACTCTCTTCAGGATTTGTTGCAACATCTAACGATGCATTCTCAACTTAATCGCAGAGGCACGGTGACATTTTCTTGTAGTACATGCAAAGTCATCTTCTACAGTTTTGGACCGCTTTTCGAGAGCCATTTCCAAAATCATGAGAAGAACTCATTATTCCTGGCTAGCCGTCTCTCGTTTCCAAGGCCTTCATATATCAGCTCAAAACTTATCAAGTTACCGGCGACAGACATACCGATAGAACAGCTTTATATGCAAATAGCCGATTATGTGTGCCAACATTGTAGAATGCCTTTCATCTATGAACAAGATTTGAAATCACACAAGGTGATTTGCGAAAGCCACAACGTCGAGTCTCGTATCGGATCTTCGGATGGCAAGACCTCGATCACCCCCAGCAAAATACCAATTTTGCTAATATGTGGATTCTGTAACAAGACGTTTTACAGCAGGATGTCTTTTGAGCTGCATTCATTGGAACATACGCAGAAGCGAGAGGTACACTTGCATTATACTTGTGTAGCTGTTACTGCTGTAACGAAAGTATATATCTGCAAGGTATGCACATCTATGTGGCAATGTTTGCAGACCTTCAGAGAACATTGGCGGACTCACAGTGAGCTGCGGGCGGAATATATATGCTCTCTCTGTCGTAATTATTTCCATAGCGTTGAACTGTTCCAGAAGCACGCGCTCGTGCACAGAAACAACGAGAAGAAGCAGATGCCGATCACATGCGAGGTAATCTATCGCGACATCAGTGATCGGAATTCCAACATAAATTCGCAAAGAGACACTATCATAAACGAATTACCTTATATGAATTTAAGTTATTTCGACAATAAGAAAAATTTCGTTGATAAAATTGTGAATAATAAATCATGCGAATCGCAAAAATCGACTCGTTTACTGCTGAAAAATCTCACGAGTGAGAACCGATCTACGCAGTCATCAATACATTCCAATAAAGAAGCACAAGCAACCGGAAATGTCCCGCAAGTTCCGGTACAAGTTCCCTCGTCCAATTTCCTCGTCGCAGTCACGCAATCAGAACCAAATAGCAATTTGGGGAATCTTTGTGATGACTCGGATGAGGACCTAACGATAGTGTTGTCGGAAAGTGAAGAAAGTTCAGCATCGAGTGGAGTCAAAAGAAATGTTGATAGTATGCCTTCCACTACGCCAAAAAATACGAAATCAACGACGTCCGATTCTGCCATTATTAATGGGCAAATGCGATGTTTCAACGATATGACTCCGATCGCAGCATCTTCGAAGACTTCGAGCTACGTAAGAGAAAGTACAAGTTTAAATTCCCGAATTAGTGTCATAACTCCGATAGAATCCGAGAACACGCAGCTGAAGACAAATTCGAGAGATAACAATACCCTCGAAAGTAGTGTAGGTCGCTCGGTGTCGTCAATGGCGAATTCTTCGAGAGAAGACCTCAACGAATTGTTACCGAAAAACGTCATGAGTTCTGTGCCTAAGGCTTTCTTACGTGTGAAATCTTTGGCAGAGCTAACAAATACTCCACCAGAGAAATCCTTATGTCAAATGTGTGGCATGCCATTCGAGTCTCGGCAGAAATTGAGGACACATATGTTAACACACATTCGACCTCTCCAAAACAAGAAAGATGACCAAATAACTTCGCCCGATATACAAATCTGGCCAGCTAAACCGACGTTTAATCCTCAAGTAGCCATGCCCACAACATCAACTCAGGATTCCCTCTCTTCTACAATGACTCCATCCGTTACCGTGCATTCGAATACATCTACAGTTGCCAATTCTCGACAATATCAAGTGATCGGTGTGAAGCCATTGTGTTCGATGAAACATAACGCGAACGTAGAAACATCAAAATTGAAAGAAGCGTTATATCAAGAAAAGTCAACGTGTGTTTCGTTAAACAACGTCGATACTACTTCGCAGCAAATCTCGCAAAAGACAGCCTATCATCAAAACTTGCCGCCTCTTGTCAACTATCCATTAAACAAATCAATCCAATCTGCCCAACAGCATCAGAGTACTGGCACTGTAGCTGTCAGACCATTCTTACAAACTTATCAAACGTCTAAACTACCGCCACCATCATATTTGCAACAACAACATTCGCAGCAATTACATCCACAACTGGTGCATCGACAGAAACAATATCAAATCCAACAGCAACAGCAGCAGCAGCAGCAGCAACAACAACAACAGCAGCATAAATTGCAACAACAGCCACAACTGCAACAACAGCAGCAACAGGTACAACAACTGCATCAGCAATCGCAACACCTGCAACAACAGTTACAACGACATTTACAATTACAGTTACAATTACAACAACAACAACAGTTGCAGCATCAGCAACATCAATCATTACAGCAGCAGCAACAATTGAATATTGACAATAATGTTATGCATTACATAATATCTAAGACAGACATGTCTTATCAATTGCACCCCACTAACCTAATACCAACGAGCACGGATAACGTTATGCTCGTAACTGTAAACACAATGCAACAGGTCTCGCAAAATCCGGATCGTTACATTTGTATATATTGTCCAGGCTTTGAGTGTGGTTCGGTGCAAGAGTTTGCGTTGCACGAGCATTCACCGAAGCATGAAGCTCGTAGCCGTTACAATAACGTTACTTATTTATCTTGAACGTAAACTATAGATGATAATTATATTTCTTGAAAGTTAGAAAATGATTAATGATATTAAGGAACACAGTCACTCTTCGATGAACATATAGATTCTAATTAATTAACATTAGAATCACATGATACTGATGTGACCAAATTTCAATTTGCCGATCTGTAAATAAATGCATTTTCATCTGAACAGAGAGACATTTTTATTATTTATTTGAATTACAACAGAAACTTAACAAATACTCTTATATGATCTATTTTTTCGGTAAGTTCTGTAGATATGTTATTTAATCCTTTTGTTTAATTTAAATAATTTTCTTTTCGATTCAAATTTTTAATAAAATTTTTGCTTTTTTTTTAATATTTAGCATCTTCGGTATTAATATTATTGTCGATAAAGCATTTCAAGTCTATTGATTGGCTCCAAAGAAAAAAAAGTTATCTTATCTCTCTATCTTATAGTCAATTAATAAACTTAAAATTTTTGTCGTACGACAAATATAATACAAGTCTTAAACGTCAAGTAGCACGATATCGTATTGACTTTTTTCCTACTTGTAATAGATGTCATTGTGAAAAGAACTTTTTTCAATATGTGATATTATTTGTTATATGTCATTCCTCGTAGCATTTTCATTAATTTGTTTTATCATGCTCATGCATTCTTTTCATATTTCAATATGTTTATTAATAATTAGCAGTTCGTTAAATTGATGATTGTTCTTGTCGAAATGTAATTTAATTGACTGTAGTATTTTGCAACTTGATACAATTTGATAGATATAAGAATTTCTCGTTATCATTTTCATAATTTTCATCGTTTGTGTAATCTTTATCAGTCCTATATTTTATTTTATCATATTTGTAATTAATTACTATTTCTCATATTAAACTATATTTTTATTCACGCAAACTATATTAAGCATAATTATAACTATATTAAGCAATGACATTTTACACTTGATCTCGTTCAAGATACAGGATAAAACTTTTTTTTTTTTTAACAAAATTGGTGTTTTATATATGTATATACATACATGTAGTTCTTAACAGATGTCAAAATTCCATAAAAAGTCATATAAGGATATATATTTTGCCATATTTTGTGTTATTATTATTATTATTATTAATTATTATTAATTCACTGTTATTAAGACTCCTAATTACTGCAGCTATATTGAATCGTAAAAACAATTTGAAAATAAAATGATAAGATCGCTTTAAAATATTTGTAAAAATGACGAAAGCTGTCCTTATCTCCCCTGCCAGTAAATAAAGTGATAAGAGGCATGTAAAGTACGCGTAACATATTTTCACTTATACGTACCTTTTATCAATTTTTTATCAATTTTTTACTGACTATGATTATTTATTGACTTTCAGGGGGATAAGTACACAGTTTTTATCCATTTTTACAAATGTTTTAAAGCGATCTCATCATTTTGTTTTATCCAAATTATCTTTATTTACAAATGCCACGTAACAAAAATTAATGTCATTTCTCGCTTCCGACGTCATGGTTCAATGTGACTGTTCATCTTTCTGCTTTTTATTTCCACGCGATTAATTAATAATAGGACATAAATATATTTTACGAAAGAAAATATTAGTATGATTGCTATTAACAAGAAATTGAATGGTCTTAAATACATATCCCAAAGCATGTAATTCGGAAACGATTTAGAGATCGTTTATTTATTTAAATTGATAGAATAACAATTTATTATTATAATTAGATGTTACTAATTACAGATGAAGATCTACTATGTACGTTTTCCTATATCCAGTTTCTAATGTCATTAACCTTTAATTGGTGACGTCAAATTAACTCCCTATTACTAGTGGTGATGTCAAATTGAATCCGTGTCATTACTGTGATATTTTTTTCACTATCCGCTGCTGCATTCCTCGTTCTACGCAGTTTATTAGTTCTCAACCGACTGTGAAAGTTGAACATATATTATGTTTTTCCTTCTTTTGTTATCAAATTACGACATTAGAAGTTATTAGTAACTGATATCGCAGAATTTGTGTTTACGCTCAATGTTCCGGTGGTAGAAAACTTATAATTCTCTATTTGTGTCCGCTATATTTTTGCATCCAATAGATATGTATCAATATTTAATTTTGTCATCACTATTTTTTATAATAATCATGATATATTAATATCAGAGAAATATGGTTCTATTTAAGAATACATCAAATTGTCGACACATCACTAGTGATATCAAGAAAAGAAGAAGTTGAAGAAGAAGTCACTACTTGAAGGTTAAAGAAGATAAAATATAATTTAATATATAATTGTTCATAGAAAAAATATAGAAATAGATAATAAATTTTTATTATCAACAATTGTTTAATAAATGATATAATATGTCATAAATATTAAATTTTTAAAAAAGATTAAATTTTTGAATTAACTTTCTGTAACCAGTACTGTATTTTACGATTGTTTATTTAGCAGCAGAGCATATTTTGCAAAATATGTTAATATTATCAGTTAACTAATGTTAAATTTAAAGAATAAAATATTTAAAAATCTACATGTCAAAAAATACATAGTTACGGCACTATATGCAACAATGAAAGAATATTTTTAGAAGTATAAAGATTTGAATTAGGATTTAATTTCAAATTGCTAATATTCTTTTCTTGTGCAATACTGTATATGTGTGTGTGTGTGTGTGTGTGTGTGCGTGCGTGTGTGTGCGTGCACAAGACAAAATGTTAGTAATTTAAAATTAATTTAACATATATATATATATATATATGTGTGTGTGTGTGTATATATATATATATGTATATGTATGTATGTATATATACATATTAAATTTATGTGTTAAATATTATTCTTTATATGTATATGTGTTTGTGTATATATATATATATATATATAAAGAATAATGTTTCAATATAATTATGAATTTATTATTAAACAAAACGAATATTTCGAAAAATGATTTGAATAATGAAGATACATTATCCAAAGTATACAATTATAATTCTGTTGTAAAGGGTGTTTTTTTAAGCCCGATAGAACTTAAAATTGTAAAAATTAACACAAAAATTAAATTATAATCAAAAAATTTTTTTTAGTCGAAAGATCAATGCATGGCATTTGAAAATGATTTCGGGCATATGGCCACCGCGGCTGTTTAATTTAATTTTTTGTTTTATTTTTTACAATTTCAAGTTCTATCGGGCTTAAAAAAACACCCTTTAGTTCCAAGAGTAACCAAATGTTACAACATTTTGCAATCGATTCTAAAGCATAGAATCGATCACCTTACTTTCATTTTTTACTCCTTAATAAAAAAAGCATCTATGTTACTCCAAGATAAGACTTTGCGATATCTATATACTTTTTTAGAAAATACATTGCGGTTAATATCAAAATACATTATCGCGATTTGATAATGCTATTGTTATGCAAGCAAGTTCGATAATGAGATTTTAATGATGTATCATTTTAAATTTCCTCTTTCAACGTAAAAAAATTTTAACAATTTTAGAAAGATATTTCAAAATTCAGCAATGAATTATAAATGAAAGATAAATAGAATAAAATAGAATTTATTACACTTTAGCATTTACATAGCCAAGAAGGCAACTTGATTTATATAAATTCCTTATCCACACTCATCCTTCCACACTGTCAGTACCTAACTCTAAAAATAAAAAAAAGATTTTCTTAATATTTTTATTTTTGTTTCTTTGAATATCATAGTATTGTATATGTTGCAAATGAGAGATAAATATATAAATTGTTTGTCAACACTGTTATTTATTCCTATTGTATCTTTTTCAGTTATTTTCAATATTTTTGTATTTTACAATCATCTAAGTTTGTTAATTTATTATCGATTGAAACATTGCATCAAATGGTAATCTTGTATTAAGTTTTTGCTTTACTTCAAAATTTGTCTTATTAAATTTGTCTATTATTAAGATTTCATTTAATAATGATGATTATAATTGTTTTTTTTTCTATTTTCTAAAATTGAGTACGGAAAAAAGTAATTTTATCTTATCACATTATACTAACAGTATTAGATATAATATCGTTTGTCACTCATATTGATAGATTATAATAGATTAATTTCTAATTAATTTAATTATTAATAATGATATTAACAATTATCATTAATATTTTAATGATACATATTTTTTGCGAATTTTTTTATCAATTCTGATTTTAAAGCGAATAAGAATAAAAATAAGATATATGATAGATTATAAACTAGTTGATTAAATTTTATACAACTATTCTAGTTAGGTCATTACCAAGGTCATTACCTTAGTCCAAAGCATTATTATCATTATCATTATCATAGCATTAAGAAAAAGAATATCTTACAAACTTTTTAGAATAACAACAAACAACTTGCGCTAATTATACTGTTAAATTTTTAACGATATCGTTTGTTACTATTGAGATATTTTCAGTACGTTATTTTAAATTTTTATAATTGTGTAAGAGATATTATGCACTTTTTTTTATGCGAATGAATATTATTACATGTTCTGTATTCATAAAATACAGAAAATGATTGTGAATTGACCAGTGTATTTGTCTATATTTAGTATTTATCCTAAGTATTTATCCTAACTGGAATAATGATTCATAAAAGTATTCATATTTATGTAATTATTCCGAACATGTTTTAAGAGAGATGTTATAGGATTCTTATGTTGAGAGGAATGTATATCACATTCAGTTGATTAGATTTTTACTGAAAAATGATCATGTATAAAGGACTTGCAATGATCATATAATACGTATATCGCATTCATATTTTGAAACTTGAATTAAATTTTTATTTATATTTTTTATGTTAAATTATTGTTTTTATATCAAATTTATTATAATTGAAAATTTATATAATATTCTGTCAGTCAGAATTTCTGTGACATCTCTAATAAAACATATTAAAATTGTAAAGTTAATGTTAAAAAGATCTGAGCCTTTCTTTACAAACATACACATTGCGCATAATATAATATTGTACAATTTTTTAGTACTTGTAAATAGTCGAACATTAAAACAAGATTTTCGAATTAATCTCTATGTTCGAAGAACGGTTCGCGTTGTTATCTTATTAAAGAAATAAAGTTCAACAGATGATTAAATATTTTCGATACCTGAATTGTTATAATACTGTTACATATTTCTCAAAATGAGCTTGATAATATTCGAAATTGTTTATGAAATGATCTTCATTTATTTTTAATGATATACGTTAATCATATTTTTATACGCGTCTCTCCAGTATATTATGATTGAAATCGTCTAAAACTCGCACATTAAAATGTTATATATAAAGTTTTAATCTTAAAATTTTTTAATTTTAAAGAATTTTATGAAATTGTTAGGAAGATATCTTACGCGTCATCTTGAAGACGATGTATATCTTAATTTAGATCTTTGATACTTTGAAATTATTTTTAGATATTTCATATATGAAATGAAAATTAATTATATCGAAACTCAATAGTAAGAAAAAAATAGGAAAAAAGAGCTGATGTTAATAAATATTTGTATACAAATAATAATACTGGTATGCAAATAATATAATATTTACACAACTTTGTTAATTCTGCTCTATATCATTACTGTATCATCATATTATTACTGTATGTATTACATTCTGTTATGTATAGCATGTATCTATATATTCGCATTCTTGTGAGGAAAGTGACACAAATAAAAAATATATAATTGTTTAGAAGAGGAGAAAAAAATTTTTAAATTGATTATTTATTGTAGTAATATTGAACATAATTTAACTTAGAGTTAATTATTAATTGTTTGTTTCAAGTTCTCTCGAAGTAATGTAGATATTAATTTTGTTATTATCTTTAAAAACTATTCTTATTTTGATTTATCATTTTTCCTGATTGAAGACCGATGATTTAGAACACAATTCACACATAACATAAAATTTGAAAAGGTTTATATTGTGTATGGATTTTATACTGTACATATATACTTGCGTCATTTTTCTCTTGCGAAAATGTTGTATAACTATATGTAATAGATATAAATCAATTTTTATTGTTAAAAATTCTAATGTAAGTACAATATTATAATGAAGTAAATGTCGTAGTTCCGGATGAATAAAAATAAATTTCGAATATTTATTAATGAGATATTACCTCTGGCACCGACTTTTAATTTAAAAAAATGAAGTTGTGCAAGTTGTACTCTTATGTAAGTTAAATGTAATATTTATTATTCAACGTTTTCATTCATTGAATTTTATACTAAGAAAACTAATCAAATATTTTATCACCGATATCGGATGATAAACAGGGATTTTTGTGTTATATAGAGAATACAAAAATTAAACATACTTTTAAGAATAAGATTCTAATAAAGTTAAGACACATAGAATTTGATATGTTAAATTCTAACAGTTTCTTATTGCATTCGAGAATATTGTATCAAAGATCGGAGACTGGCGTTAAACGAGATAATTAAAGATATATGAACGAATAAGTTAAACATAAGTTAAAGAACACGATTATAAAAAATAAATAAATAATACTATTGTAAGATGATTGACATACATGTTTTTGAATAAATATTATTACGATTTGCGTTCATCTCCTTTATTCGGCACTTTGAGCGACATCATTCATTACAGCAATTATTATCCTAGTCACTGCGATCATGACAAATACTGTGATAACATTAGAGACTATTATTAATGCGATTGACTTATTTAGTATGATGAAAATATCTAAAACAAATATCAAATAAAATTCCGAAAATTCCGATCTTTATGAAATTTCGTAAAAATATCTTAAATGACAAACAACTATTCATGGAAAAATTTTTAGTGCAAATGTTACTAATCGGATTCAAGTTGATTGAGATAAATGTTTCAATCGGCAGCACTTCACACATCTTTTATCTTTTTACACGAAACGTTTATATTTAGATGTTATATTGACAAATTTTTATTTGAGTTAAAGCTCCTGTCTCACTGGAACTATTTTAGATTACGTTTGAGATACTTTTATCAAATTTCATCGAAATCGGAAAGTTTTTCTGGAATTTTATTGCAAATATCGGACGTTAATGCTTTTTTTTCTCTCTCGATCTTTTTTAATGCTGAACTCTTATATCAAGGCGAGCTTAAGTAACTAACTTGTTATACATTAGCTGACCGTATCCGCCAAAAAGATTCAAGGAGTTGATCATGCAGTGATAAATCTTTGTTAGCTTTTTCAAATCCCACGTCTATTTATTGAATTATACTTTCGTGTCAAAAAAATCTTATAAATTTTTAGCGAGTCTTTTAAAATCTTTATCTTTCAGAAAAAAAATCAGTCTTCGGAAAGAATTAAATTCAATATCAAAACCAATTTCAACAGTTTAAAATTTTGATTAGTTCGAACTGAATCTTAGAAATGAATCGACTGTTGCTATTTTTATTGTCGCGAATGACTTTAAATGTAAATTTTTCTAAACATGAATGTTTATGTACCTTCAAATTAAAGAAATTACACAATTTTTTCGCACTAGATCCTCCCCAAGGCATATCGGCGCGGTCAAGCCAATGGCATTCTCTTTATCTTACGCTTTGGCACATAATTCACGTTGTTCAATATATTGATTACGTAATTTATCCGAAGATTGAATACACTTGTTATATATACTACTTATTAACAACTAGTATATCATGTAATATATATATATATATATATATAGATATAAACGCATACATTACAAGGGATATTTCTTACAAAAGCTCCGATGGTCGCACACGCTCGAGAAAATCCAAATCTTCAGAGAAAATAGATATGTAATATATACAGATGGATATATAAATACCACGCGGGAATAATTACATATACAAACATGAAGAATTACGGAAATGATAAATGGAATCTAAGTAATAAAATGATACCAAAAGATGATATAATAATTTCTAGTGGCGTTTATTATACGTTACCATGTCGTCTTTTAACTTTGCTTGGAAAATTTAAATATTACGCGAATTTTACGATAATAGAAGAACAAATTTAGGAGAACAAATTTTCAATGAAGTGATATAAGATATTTTATGAGGATTTTACTTTGCATTACACTAAAATTAATATTCTATTAATATTCTATTAATATTTATGTTCGGACTAGAGTTAAATGTTCTTGTAAGTGGTAGAATAATAGAAAATAAGAACACGTATCGTGCGATCATCGAATCACAAATTATTCTACCTTAAAAGGTTAAGTACTATGCTATGAAGTACTTTCTTTCAGTTCTTCACGAGTCGATTAAGTCTCGAATACTCGTCTTCTTAAATTTAATAATACTGATGCAGGTATTCGATGTTCGTCTCTCCGCTATTTTTCTCGTGCACGTCTTACAAAAGTGTGTAGAGAGTCTAAAGATGGAATTCGAGTATGAAATCTCACTCATTTCAAGTAGCTACGATTTGTCCCTAAGATTTAATGCTTATTTACAATGGAAAAGTGTGAAATTAACGATTGTACAACATTTGAGAACAACATTTAGAAACGATATTGAAACATGTTATTTTCCACATGTTTTTTGACTTTATGTTAACATTATTTTCATTAATTGAATACCCGGGAAAAAATGTTATATATTTGGATATATTTTATATACATAAAATATATCAATTTTATATATGTATAATTATATATAATTTTATATAATTATATTTAATTATAAATGTGAAACACTTTTTCCCGGGTAAATATTAACTAAACTGCAATTATATGTATAAATAGAGATTTTGCTGATTATTCGACTGTTTCACCTACAATAATCTATCCTTTAAATTAATGGAAATAACATAACGATAAGTAAATCTTCACATCGCGCATAAATTCATATAGTATCATATTTTCCAACGAGCAATGAAAAAGATATTTTTGTTATCTATAAAGTTCCTTTGCGCAATATAAAAGTGTCCCGCTATTTATATCTGATGATTATCTCTATCATTTGTATTCACTCCTTCTACATATATAATTATATATATTATTGAGCTTGAGAAAGACATTCCTCACTAGTAACGTGGATTAATCGCAAGAGAATAATCCACGTTTATAACTATACTTATACAATATTATATAATTGTGTATTGTGCTATATAATTACTACGGAGCTAGGATATATCGCATCGGTGGAAAAATATCGTACTTTCTTGTTGGCATATCATAAATTTGCATGTTACACTCTTTGGACGTTCCGTTGTTAGCAACGATGTAAGCTCTGCCGATTGTGACACAGCTTGCAGCGTCGTTTCTCTCACGACCACATATATTTCATATCTCTTCTTTCTTCCTCTAAAACTAAACTAAAGAGGAATAGTAAATGCATTCATTTGCGGTTATCATTCGGCGTTATCGCATGATCTTTTTAACATGATGCCGAGCTATGTAATGTCAGAGGCAAGAGAAATGGAAAGTATACTTTCTATAGATTCAAAAGACACATGAATACATGTGTTCAATTATGTTAACAGAGAATATAAATGTTTCAATCAATTCACGTCAAAAATAATTTATTAAAGCAATATATATAAAGATTATGTACGGTTATTGTTAGAATTATTTTGCTAATTATTCAGCTGTTGGTTAGACATTCATGCTGTCATTATTTTACAGAATGCTTCAAATTTTATGATTGTTTATGTTTTTACTCAAAGAGATTTTTTGATCAATTTCTATTGATTAAGTTTTGTACGCGGGCTTATATATTGTAAGAGAATCATTCGAGTTTTCAGTTCTCTCGTCTTCGACATTATAAAATTTGTTAAGATATTCTAATACAAGTGTTGTCTATCCTCAAGTTATTATTATTTAATGACTATTAATTAACTGGGTCATATTAAAAATCTAAAATTGTTATAAATGTTGCATCAAAATCCTTCTAAATTGTGTATACCTACATATATACATCAAGTATGTGTATACGCGCGCGCGCGCGCGCGTGTGTGTTTGTGTGTGTATGTATGTGTGTGTTTACAAAAAATTATAATATTTAATACTTATTATACGAATCAGTCAGGCCTCTTGGTTTTTCAACAAAACAAGAGATTGCCTGCTGTTGGTTTCGTCTTATTTTAAATTCAAGTGGAATGTTGCGAAATAGGAGACTTTACAAAAGTTGGTTACGTTACCTACAAATTATTGGTTCCATATATAGTTGTCAGTCTGAAGATTGGTAAGTGGATCTTATGAACTATCCTAAACGCTGTTTCTAATTTCACATTTTATATATAGTATACAAATGTCTAATTATTTAAGCATTTTTAACACGGTTTAAAGTAGCATAACAAGAAATTATCTTGCTCGTGAGAAAGAAACGAGTTTAGTTTAGTACTATGCTTCTGTATACATAAAAAATACAACAAACATCACAAGACACGCTCGACAAGAAATATATATACTGCGGCACACAACATACAGATATAATAGAACCTAAATAAATTAAAACAAATTAAAAAAAAAATTTATTTCCAAAAATATTAAATTGTAATTACACCAATTAAAGTGTTAATAATTCGTTGTGTAATTCTACTCAATTGCGACAAAAAATGTTACATTTATGTTCTTTTTATCCAAAAGTTATTCAGAAGAAACAAATGAATGAAGAATATATAAATATACACGCGTTTATATCAAGAATTACTTTAATACATTTCTACTTCTAAGATCGATTAGCTTCATATCTGGACATTGTCATATTATCCAATTCTGATATTAATTCTAACATCAATTCTAACTTACTTTTATGAAGTACCTTTCATAAAATATTTCCTTCATCCACTTGGTTCTTCATGAGTAATATCTATAAATGTTACTCGAATTATTGAAATAAAAATAGAATGGAATGCGATAACGTAGCAGTAACGGAGATTATAACACGTAAATTATCACAAATATATAAGTGTGTAATTCACGTAGTTTCTAGTCCGTAATACAAAACGCTCAGTATAAATTCTATTAACTAACGAGCCAGCATACATTTCATCGATTGAGAAACTTCAGTCTCTCAATATACACATATATATCTCTCTCTTTTCCGTATATGTAAATTTGTGACAGTTCTAGATAGAATCCATCGTACAACAAACAGAATTACAGAATTGAGTACGCCAAGAGAGTGACGGGGCGGGTCTTATGATTGTCCTTATTGTTTCGTGTTCTCCAAGTATGCCTTAGAACAGGGACGTAACAGTGGAATAGCTGATGCAAGAGATTTGTTTTATACAACAAACACAATGTCGCAAATGAAGTTATACTCAGTATTCTTAATTCAAGAGTCAATCAATTTATTTATTTAATTTTTTTTACGTAAACGGTCACCTGGATGTTTTTACATGCTAATTAAAATTACTATTACAATATATTGCATATTATTAACTATTTATTGATATTTTAGAATATATTTACTCACAATTTTCCGGAAAAAATTAAGTAGATATTTAACAAATGTTAAACATGTTAAGTAGCTTGTTATGTCAGTAAAAAATAAAAATTCTAAAAAATAAAAGTTCTAAAAAGTAAAAGTTGATATAAAGTTTTTTGTATTGCAGATTTTCAATGGAATTTTATATCTAAAAAGATTGTAAAGAATAGAAATATAAAAATACTCCAGGTGACTATTTCTGGATTAATCAAAGCAGCCATCGTTGTTCTTATTCTTCCTATTCAGGAAAAAATTTTTCAATGCCCATTTTATACAAAACCTCATGCTTTTAATTTTATTCTCTATCTCCCATCTAAAAAAAGATATATAAATTGATGAATGGAAAAACTACGAAAACTACGGAACGATATTTTGCACCAGCTGAACGTGTCAATTTTAACTTCATAAAATCCATAAATATCGTTTTCGGTTCTGGAGATTCTATTATAGTTACGAAACCCCATTTTAGAACCTGCTGACGGCTTCGTCATCGGTGACGAAATAATTAGAACTTTTCGCAGCAGAACTGTACATGCTGAAGGTGGGACTGACAATCAGGCTGCTCGTGTTGCTGAGCTCCGTTTCGTTCGTCATCGACGAGTGCCTACCTATTGTTGCTAGGCGCTTGTCCTTTCTTGCTAATGTCATACGGCAATCATCCGGCCTTAGTGGCATCGATGGATAATTCGGCTGTCTGGCGAGCGTTGTCAATGCCACTCGGTCGCCTGTGTCATTGAAGCTGCGCAAACGTTTGAGAAACATAACCAGAGAGAGTGTTCAATAATCGGATCTTTTACAGCGAATATTAAACTCTCTTTTAAGAGAGAGAATTCATTATAAGATATTATTTTCAACAGCACCCCATTATAAAGGATTATAATATTTTCATTTCATCTTATATTGTATATACATAATTTTCATTATACTGTATATATTATTCTTTTTGATTTATTGATATATGTAAAATCGAATTTAGTTGAATTTAAAAGAAATTCACAAATCTTACGAAATAGATCACTAAAGTGAAAAGAAAAAATTTTTCAGAGGATAATATTTATTTTCATTGTCATTTCGTGCATAATTGTTATTCTGTAATTTGTTGTAAGCAAAGTTAAATTCAAAAATATATTTTGTAAAGATGTAAATTTAAGAACGAAAGATTTTGAAATTTCTGTATCTAATTTTTAATAATGTATAGTTTTTTTGTTACTTGTAACATTAAGGTACGTAGATTTTTATAAGATATTATGTGTCAAGAAGAAAAGATTCTGAAATCTTTTTATCTAATTTGTATTCCTCGCGTTTTCTCATAGATACCTGTGATGTCGCACAATGCCCCTCTTTATCTTGCAATGATCAGGCCCGCTCTGTCCTTCAACCGCGGTCCCATGGGTTTTGCATGCCTCTACCCCCATCGACGGCACGGGGGATAGAGAACCTGGTCCGTACGAGCTGCTGCTCTGTCTTCTGTCCAGAATGTTGACTAGTTCCACCGACGGTGTCGGTGAGAATGTGCTCTGAGGACACGCGGCACAAAATGTCGTCTCATGGGAGCTATGTATGGGAAGCTATGGGAAATCTACTTCAATACATACTCCAACAGCCAACGCCAAGATTGCGAGATCGCACAGGATCTCTCTGAGGACCCTCAATTTTTTCAGGGTCCTCATACTGCGAGGATCCTCCGGATCTTCACTATTTTTATTGATGAGCAATTGCGCTACTAACAGGTAACCAAACATATGCATAAAAATAATATATGCGTAAAATTCAATTAAGCAATCCAGACAAGCAAATAATAATTTTTTATATCTTCTGCCAAATGATAATAAAATGTTTCAGAATCATGTAGAGGAAAGGAGACGATTATGGAATAGATGGGGGCTGTGAAATATCATGATATGTTGTATTACAGTTTGCGATGCATTCTAAGGGTGACCGTTAAAATTACTTATTACTGTTAGTCTGTTTAGACGTTATAACATGGCCATTAATGTTTACTGCATGAGTTGCATTTCAGTTTAGCATTTTACTCGAAGAATCTCTACTTATATTTATATCTTATGTTAATATTCTATGATCTCTACTTATATTGATATTCTATGATTAACAAACTTTATAATGAAAGCAGTTATTTCAATAAAATAAAATAGTATTTCAATCCTTTCCTTTCCTCTACATTGCATTTGCTAATAAATTTTTTATTTCAACGAAAACCTGCGATACACGGAGAAAAACGATAAATTAACAAAAACAGAATTCATCAGCGTATTAACATTAAAGAGTCAGCGTATTAAAATCAAAGGAAGAAGCTACGGATAGGAAATACTAGGAGATATTCGAGACTTCGCGAGGCATCCTCTCTAAGGACTTCCCCGGGACCTCGTCATCTTTATTACGAACAATCGTACCGCTGATAAATAAAAAAACATACACATAAGTAAAACCAGTATATAGAATTTAATAAACTAACTCATACAAATAACTGAAGATACAAAATAAAATGCGCGCAAAAATGAAACGATGGCCCGACTTGTCCCGGGCTTTATAAAGACGACGATACGTCGAAGTCGTCATCCCTCACCTGCAGCGACGGTCTCCGTAACGTGCCACCCTCCATACCGACGAGCTTCACGCCCTTCACACTCTTCCTAGGACCTACGCTGGCGGGTGGGTTCTCTTGAGCGTTTAAATTGTACTCCATGTTGCTTCTCTCGACAATGCTCATCCTGTCGTTGTTCCGTGGCTTCTCGTTGCTGGGCCCGAGCTCGCAGCCCACTTTGGCGTAAGAAGGAGCACACGGAGTGATCGGAGTCGCTGGAATACCGATCGACCGGGTGGGCGAGAGTACTCCGCCCTGGGGACCAAGAGGACTCCGCAGATTCCTCACTGCAAGAATCTGTTCTCTGCATGCATCGTTCTGTATCGGCGTGTACACCGGGCTCGCCATGGAGACGTGTCGCGCCGGCGTCGGCATCGCGCTACGCAGATTTTGTAGATTCTGGTTCGCTCGTTGCACAACCGACGTCCCGATGCTCTTTGCCTTCGACAGCTCGGCAAGATCGTTGCTGGTCATCGCGTTATCATCGCCACGATCGACCGCGTCCTCGTGGCCGCAGGTTCTTTCGTCGTCGTAAACGCATGTGCCGACGCCATCGCAGGAATCTATACCCGATGTTGATTTCTGTAAGAGATCGGGTGCGTTATCGATCGACCTAGTACGCCAAACAAACGATACTTAATTTATGATTTATAATTACTGAGGATGAATCCATGAGAGTGGCGCCGGAGCTGCTCTGCATGACGCCCGGCTCCTTGGACTTTTTGGGAGAGTATATGTTCAGTACGTCGCAACATTGTGGAAAGTATCCTTTGCCAAGTAGAGTTCTGGTGAGAAAACTAGTGAAGAGTTGAGTGAAGAGGGCTATCATCATGACGGCAGTGCGAAAGGGAAACTTCTGGGTGCGCGTTTTCTTATCGTAGAACGGATATTCGATCAACGGAAGTATGCCAAGTCCTCTTTCACCACCTGGAAACATTTACGTGTTTGAGCTTAAACTTACTTATAAAATTCTAAATTTTTAGATGATATTTTAAATTGTTATATAAAAAGATTTTATTTTTCAATACTTACAAGATATAAATCATAAAAATTTTTTTAATTTGCAAAAGAAACAATAAGGCTGCTATAAATACTAAAAAGGTTTCCCAGTCTTTTAAACTAATAGAGTAATAAAAATCTGAAATGTAGCTAAAAATATATAAAAGAAATTACCACATTTTGAAATTACCACGTTTGAATAACAGAACATAAAGAAAAGTCTTTAAATATCGTGTGATAATCTTATTTATATTGTTTGAGTAATTATTTAATAATTAGAAGTTGTCACTAACCACCGAGACGCAAGACGATAGCGATAAAATATCCCGCCAAACAGCCGTAAGTATCCACCATAGTAGGCCAATGGATAACGGCTAATAGTTGTGGGAACAGAACAACATAGACAAGATCGGCGCACAAGTACCTTCGAACAAAAATGCGACATATTTTTATACATTGATCGTTGTTACATTAAATCTATTCAATGAATGGCAAGCTAATTAATTTGGCGAAGAAACGTGAAAAAATGTAAAAAGGCTTGAGATAGAAATAGAAAGTCGATGTTAAGAAAAAAGTAAAGTCGTTAACTGAAAAAAAGATACAGCTCATGTTTTCTATCAATTATTATTGTCGGCTTAAAGAGAATTTTTTTTTAAATACATTGTAATAATTGTCAAGACTTATAGGAATGAGCAAATGTCTGTTGTAAAAAAATAAAGAAAAATAGGTTTACTTACGAAAGATAGTAGACACTGCTGACCGTAAGAGCGACGAGAGTAGACAGTATGGAAACCGCGATTACGGCAATTCTTAAGACCCAATTTAGCTCACGTTCGGACGCCTGTAACGAAGGAGAAGCTTCAATGATGTTTATTGGTGCCATTGATTAATCGGCGTAAGTTACGCTTACTTTTGGTCGTATCGTGAGTTTGTAAACATTCCTAGTAAACATAGAGCTACTGGCGAGTATACTGGAGTCTGCCGAGGACATTACTGCCGCTGAGATCGCACCGAGACCTTTAGCGAGATTGATACAATTGTAAAAAATAAAATCGAATAATCCTCTTATAACTGGAGAGAAATAATTTTAGGATATATGGTAAACCTACCAACAAAAGATACCCATTGAGGCGTGAGATATCGCAGGACCATCGGCATTGCGGCGTTTCCATCCTCCGTGGTGAACGTTCTGTTATAACCTGGTACCGAGGACCAATCGGTGGCACGAGCAACTACCCCAATTAAAGCTGATGGTACTGCGAGTATCAAGCAACCGAACATCGAGGCAATTGATAGAGTCGTTGCAACAGAAGTACTCTTAATACTTAGAATTCGTTGAAAATAACCCTGAAGAAAAAGATTGTATAATTCAAAAGGTGTTAATGATATTAAATTTGTGTGTGATACGATACTTTTATTATTATATAAAAAGTAATTCAATGCTCGATTAAATAAATTAAAATAATCAGTTAAAGAGCTCAGAGCACAAGCAAGATTATAATTAAGCGCTAGACTTTTTTAGAATTTTTAGAATTTTCTAGAATTTTCATGTCATTATAATTGTTTTAACTGTATTTGTAACATTGAAAATGACAAGAAGGTCTGTATTTTAATTAAATATAATGTTTAGTAATTTATAATAATAGCAAAGAATATCTTGCTTGTGCTCTGAGCCCTTTAACTGATTATTTTACTAAATTATTACTTCCTAACAAATAAATAAAATAAATAAAATAAATTCTTTAATAACCTTCTTAAAACTTATCTTTCGTAAAGGTATTGTAAGATTCTTAATATTTAGGATTCGTTAAAAATTCCTTGTAAAAATTTAATACTAGTACTAGCCAATTAATCACATATTTTCGGTATTAAAAGTATTAATAATACTTTAAAATAAGTAATTAATTAACCAGTACTAGTATTAAATTTTTATAAGGGGTATAAAGTTTAAAGAAAAAGTAGAATGCCTAAAAACGTGTTAATAATATAAACTTGCTGCGGCATTAAATTATTACGTTCCAACAAATGAGTAAAATAAATAACAAAGAAGATCAATTCGTTAGTAATTTTCTTAAAACGGCACGTTCTTTTTTATAATAGAATTACAAGATTTTAAGGTACAATTCGTTCTATTTCGAATTTATCAAATAAATAATCTTGCAGATGTGATTTAAACTTTACTGTCATCTGAAGAATCAAATTACCTGCCAAGGTATACCACCGAACACCAGCAACAGCATGCCGTCCATCCATTCGCCCATGTCCTCATTCTTCACGTGTCCCAGCCAGTCCCTCGGGGTCAGATGATTCTCAAATGATACCGCAGGATGTACCATGGAGAACGGTGCAGCTATTACTAAACCCAGCAGAATGCACAGCAGTTGGAGGGCGTCGGTGCACGCCACGGAATACAATCCGCCGAAGACTGTATATCTGAAAGTACACTTCGCATTTCTTACCTTGCTCGTGTCTCACAAGATTATGTACAAAGAATATGTGTTTCCAAAGTTCTAAGAATCACGCGAGTCATAAATCGATGGATAAAAGATACTCCTTAAAAATTTTTTGAAGAAGGTCTAGAGAGAAAAATGGTTCCGAGTTGGGATAAAGTGTGTTCAAGTTAAATGGGAACTATATTGAAAAACCACAATGTATGTTTTCAATTTCAATTCGATTGTACAGACAATTCTTTAGAAACTTTAGAAACAGCTCTCGTATATCGAGCGTGACTGCTTCCGTTATCCTTACATGGCCGCCAAGAGTGCGGACGCGCAAACACTGATGTTCGGATCAACGCCTGCGACGACGGCGAGCGAGCTTCCTAGAGCTCTTAGAACGGCGCCGCACCAGAATAGATCACCACACAGCGCCGGAAGGAAGAGCAAGCCCCCGATGCCCGCGCCATATCGTTCTTGAAAGGGATCCAGCATCGTTACATACTCGGCCTTCCTCATCGGACGCACGAAGAGCATGGCACCTACAATATAAATTTATTATTGGATGCGACATTAATTAACAAGAAAATCAATGACATAGAAGATATGAATAATTAAAGACAGTTATTAGTTTCGATTTGTTTGCGATTTCGTTACTCAAGAACTCAAGGAACACATTAAGTCAAAAGAAAGTCAAAATGACTTCATTTTGACGTCATGAAAGTCAAATGATGAATTTTTATTACAAAATTTGACTATTTATTGATGTTAAAAATCAAAATAAAGGCATTTTGATTTTTTATTTGATTTTTATGTGTTCCTTGGATTCATTGTTAAAAATAGAACCAGATCTAATTTTGCAATCATTAATTGCAACATTTTCGAAGTATATTAAATATTTCCATTTTCTAAGTATATTAAATATTTCCGACGTACCGAAAATCAGACTAAGGCTGTATCCGATGGGTACTTGACACCAAGCTAAACCCCTCGTAAACATGGCCTCGGCGGTTCCATTAACGAAGGCTCCTCCAACCCATGTCGCTGCACACACCCACACACACACACACACACACACACACACACATATATATATAAAATGAGTAAAAATAATCGTAAAAGTAATCGCAAAAATATTTGTATCCTTTCAATTAAAACAATACTCTTAAGAAAATTTTTATCGAATTAAAAACAGAGGAAAGGACATCATAATAAAAGAGTTAAAGAGTTGTAAAATATCATATCTTAAGTTTGCTTTGAATTTTGAAGATGATCGCTTCTTCACAGTGTTTAGACGTTATAACATAACTAGTTACTATTGTTAATAGTTTATTGCGTTTTGTTGTAAAATCTGAATTTCAATTTTACAAGTAAATATCTATTAAGTTGCTTCAATAAAACAAAATGATAACCCACTTCTTTCCTTTATATGTTGCATTAAAATTCTTCATTCTCATATATTACAATAACTGTCGAGATTTGTTACGCCAAGATAAAGTACGTCATGTCAGCGAATTTTTTTGCGTCAAGTTACACGCGTATAAATAACGAAACAAATGCATAGTAAATTATTCCTATCTCGTTGTCCAGTTTATATGAAGAAAGAAATGGGAAGGAAATGGGAAAGATAAACGAATCGTTGAGAGAGAGACGGAATAGAGGGAAGGGAATGTACTTGACATCACATTTTTTTTTATACATGCATATCTCGGTGTGGTCATTACGGTAATGAAGAACGCAAAGAGATATTCAGAACATGCAGTATAGGAGAGAAATGAGAAAATTTGACACGATTGAATGAAAGCAAAATAAGCAGGTAGCTTGTAAAAATAAAATGGATTAAAAGAAAAATATAATCCATTTCACAAACACACAAAATCTTCTTTGTCTTGAAAATTGGAGCTGAATTAAAAATAGCAAAGTCAAAAATATATCCGCGAGAAGGTGAGAGGAAATTTTAAATAAGACAACCGACGCCGACGTGAAGATGCAACCTACACTTCCTTTTACGACGTCACTTCTTATACAGTACAAAGCGGTTGACATGTGTCGATATTGGAGAGAAAATAAAGTCGAGGCGTGTGCACCTTTTTACAAGATAATTTTGTAAAGTCTGACGGAGGATATAACAAGTCTAGAAAAGAGGCGTTTTGGGCGCGGCATCTTATAGCAGATTATCAGTTCTATGAGTGAATTCAATGCCTGCAGAGGCTGACATTTGCGATAATTTTTTAAAGTATATAAATTTTCAATTCTCCAAATTAAAAAAATTAATTTGTGTATTTCTATGCCTTTTTTTAACTGCTATAAAGAGATGGCAATGTATTAAATGTCGAGAATGAAGAAAATGTAACAAATAATATCATCCAATCAATTTCCCGAGGAAATATCAATCAATCCTTCGAATCGTGAAAGGACTCATGAATAGTCGAAGGAACACAAAAGTCAACAAAAAATCGAAATGGCATCAAAATAATTTTATTTTGATGCTAAAGTCAATCAAATTTTGTAATAAAAAAACGAGTAAAAAAAATCATCATTTTAACTTTTTCTTAATTTAGTATGTTCCTTGAGAGAGCTTGCAGGCACAATTTTTCTCTAATAATATCCGCATATTCCGATATCACATAATGATCACAAATTGATCCTTGGCTTCATCGACATGTTTCAAAGCAGGAAGTCCGCATAATAGAAATTGATTCTAATCAGGGTCACATGTGACGCGATAAATAGATTTGTTAACTCAAAGTGGTCTTGTCGTAATAAATTTTTGTTTCAATTTTTTTTACTGCCCGAACGAATTAAGGGATCAATTCCAGCAGAACAACAGGTCAGAATAAATATCATAAAATGACATTTAAAAATAAATCACGACTAATCTAAAAGTAATTTATGATAATCATTTTAGAACTATTTTATAATGTCATTATGTGACTTTCAGTTCAGCTCTCAGATAAAGTTAAACTCTTCGATTAAGTTCCTAGGTTTTCCCATGAAAAAGTTAGAAGAATTCTATTGACAAAGTAGGTTTTACGAAGTGAAGTTTACACGTTGAACACGTAACTGTAACAAAACGATCATGCAAAATTCATTTTTTTCCCTTCTACGTGGTTGAGGTATTCGAAGACGATTACCAATAAGGGTGAAGACACCGAGCAACGGGCCGAGGCGTCGGTTTGCCAGCATCATGTCGGCCTGGAAGTGGCCCTGCGCGACTTGCCTCCTCTTGAACGCGGCGGCCCATATGCCAACGGCCAGCACCGCGACATAGAACACGATCACGCCGATTACGCCTGTCACGTACACTCCCATTCTCCTCTTCGCACCGTACTCTCGTCTGCTTCCGGATGTGTAAGCTCTGTAACTGAATGATTGATACTAAAAGTAACGTAATAGCTACCATCGTCTACGGAGAGTCGCAAAGTACTTGTACTGTCTCAATCATTCACAATGAGTGGAACGTCTATTTTTGTTGTTTTCTCTCTATCTTCTTCAATGAAATTCGTTTTCCAAGCAGAACAACAAGTCACAGTAACGTCAAAATGACGTTAAATAAATGATTGAATTATAATAATTGAAAAGTAACTTTTAGTGATCATTTTGGAATCATTTTAACATTACTTTGATGCTATGATGACTTTTGGTTTTACTTGGGTTGACAATAGATTCTTTTATTTCTTTTATAACAGTTTTATGGGAACAATTTCATTAAGAAAGTTTCATTCAAGATATTTCTTGTCGCTGGTCATAACATAAAGCTATATAAAGCCATAACAGCACTGTAATGGTTAACAACCGGATGTACGTTATTATGAATTTGTCATATAAGATGTTTGGTAGTTGGATGATTAATGCAAGAAAAAAATCAAGGTCTTCGAATCAGGTATTAAAGATAATGGTTCATTCTGTAACAGTTTGGAGCGCGTTTTATTACCTCTGTGTCTACAAGTCGACTCTCTGATCTCACATTCTCGCGTTCGGTCGCTCGCATCTATCTCCACATACAAAATATATTTATCTGTGTCCTTATCATTTGAAATTATCGATTAAATTTTTAATAACTTACTGTAACCGTTTTATGGATATTATTGTATATAATTATCGCTTACTTATTAAATTGCAATTCTCTATACACCGATATAAAATGCTTCCACTCTGGTTCCTTTAAATGGTTAAAGAAATATAAATAGATGTAAATAGACGATATGTAAGAAATTAACGCGTTTAAAAGAATTATGCTCATTGCTTATATATACCGTATGAACAGACAAAATCTTCGTATATGTATGTGTATGTATATTCTGTGTACTTGTATGCTATGTATACATTCGACTCTCCGTAGCAATATAATCGCCATTGATGTATGTCTATTGTAATATGTATTATAATATGTATTGTGAAAATCCATACAATTGAATATTTTATTACTGTACATTTCTCTTAATATTGTATATATTTTTAACAAGTCTAATAATAAATATATTTAACAAATCTAATAACATGATCATTACATTTGTGAACGGCCAGACAACGGAGAGACATAGAGGTAGATACGCATGGATTAATCGGATGTAAAGCCATGCTCTCGCGATCAATACTGCGTTAATTATTCCATCTCCTTGATTAACATTACCGTACAAATAAGTCTGTGTAGATATATCTCCACTAGCTAGTCAATATAAGAAGTTCCTGGCCTTTAATATTTAAAAATTGATATCCATCGTGAATTCACGTTGGAAAGGCAATATGTTCCGAAAAAAAAAGAAATTATTATCGGAAATATTAATTTACGAAATATATTAAATTTATTTCATAGATATTATATTGCATTAGCAGATTGTTTTAATTGCATCAAAAGGGTTTTTAAATCGTTAAAAAAAAATACGATTTGACGTTGAAGCATATAAATGAGCAAATATACTCTAATTATTTTTATATATCGCCGCTTTGATAGAAAAGCAATATATCAAAAATAGCAATTTTTAAAACTTTACATTTCTAAAATTCTGAATTAGAATGTGTACTTATATTAATATGTACTGTACAAGTATAGTTTAATTAAAACGTTGTTCAATTTACAATTTTAAAGATTCTCTTTTGAGAAAAGTTGCTAATTTTAAGACGTACATCTTATTGTTATTTTAAGATACGTTTTATATGGATACATGTGTATGTATAAATATATATATATATATATATATATATATATGTGTGTGTGTGTGTGTATGTATATGTATATACATATGCATATATATCTATATAAAATTGATTAAATTTGTTGCATTCTCAAGTAGCAGTAACATTAAAAGACAACATAATAGCATCTAATAGATTAAAATAGATGTCGTTACGTCGTCCCTTGAGATTGCTTTATCTCTGCTAATCTAAGTAGTGGAGCAACATCAAAAGACGACATAACGTTTATTTTAATTTAAACATGACAGGGTGTTCTGTAAGTTTTTGCTAACCAGTTTTGTGTAGATAGAACGGACTAAATTGAGTTGAAAAACCCTCTACCACTTTGCAATTTTTGCAATAATTAACAAAATATTAATTACTAAAAATTGTCGAATATTGGTCTTGAATAATTTTTTACTCAAATACTGTCAACTATAAAAAAAAACTGCAAGAAATAGAAATCATATTTTCTTCTCATAGAACTCTAAACATTTTTTATCAACCTTTTAGTATTGCATTTTCTTATTTTTACTAACATGAGAAAACACGGTATTAAAAAATTCTGAAAAAATTCTGAAAAAATTCTGAAAAAATTCTCAGAACTTTATAAGAAGAAAATAAACAATTTTTGTTTCTCGCTGTTTTCCTGTAAAGTTGATAGTATTTGAGTAAAAAATTATTGAAAATCAATATTCAGCAATTTTTAGTAATTAATATCTCATTAACTACTCACTCAGTTTTAGTCCGCTCTATCTATACAAATATCTATCTACAAAGCGAAAAACTTACGAGACACCCTGAATATATTGTCTTTAATGCCATTCTGCTACTTGGGAATACAGCAGTCCATTCTTTCAGGACAGATGTTATAGAATAATTAATATGAATTTTCTACGAAAGAAAGATTGTATGATGCTGAGCTACTCTTTTCTCCAATATCGAGAGCTCTTTTAGCCGTGCACGATAACTCCGTGACCGATGACATACAGGTTGACATTTACTATTGAACACATTTCGTGGGAGTCTGCGCCGAGGCAGACCGTCGCTCTCTCGTGAAAAAGCTAATCGAGCGCGACGGCAATAGTATAACGCGGTTTAAAATTCAAGTGTGCCCCAGATATCGGACAGGATAGGTCGTGTAGGGTCGTGACCTGAGCGAACGCGGTGCACCGAGTCACGTATAAAGTTCAGTCGAATTCCGTAACGGTTCTGCATTATTAATTTGCGCGAGACGGTGTTCTTAGGACCAAGAAGGACCGAGAAGCCGAACGTGCCGCCGTTGACGAATAGAAACTATCAAGTGCACGCACATATACGTACAAATGCACACAGAAATAAGCCCGCTCAATGAGAAGGAAAGGAAGGAGCAAAGAAGGACCGAGAAAAAGAGATAATATTGTTCACGATATTTACAGATGCTATCTCTAGCGTAAATGTACGAACGAAAGTATAAAATGTCGAGGGATCGATGTCAACCTTTATGTGAGATATTGCTGACGTCTCTCTCGACGCGAAACTTTTGCGCAAAATTCAGACAGTATTGTCGTAAACCGTTTGAACCGAATTAAATAGGAACGCGCACGTCGTCGGATGCTTTTACAATTCTAGTGCATATAAAAACCGTTTGGAGATTAAATTATTAAAGTTCTGCATGGCCGCGTATATGGGAGAATGAGAGGTACGTTCGTTTCTCGCAGTTGGAAAACTATCGGCACGTCTCTTTTAAAACGCGCCTTTAAAGTGCGCTTTTACGTTACGTTTGCACGTGGACAGTTTTAGAATACAACCGCGTCAATTGATGATCTATTTAACATCCATGCTATAAAGAGACACATACCGCGGTTATATACTTAAACTTCAATAATCGATAAACATGCCTGATTGCAGCGACATTTCCATTCCAAAATGATAATCTGACGGGGAAAATTAATTTAATGAACAAAAAATTTTAATGAACAAAAATACTAAAGGAGGTATTGAATTCAAGAAAATATTTTTCTCAATTTAAATTTAATATTTTATCTAACAAAAATAATACCGTTATATATATATATATATATATATATATATATATATACATAATTATGCTTATGCGTTATAAATAATCTAAAATAAAAAGTTATTTGCAAATTAAGCTTTAAAGATAAAAGTGAGTTGCGAAAAAGTTACTTGTTTTTTATTTCCGTATATGTAATAAATTAATGTGAGTTTCAGATTTAACAGTTTGAGTTGCCGAAGAGATCATAAAAATTTATGCGGAAAATACCAATTAGCGTGTTCGTCTTTTTCCTGTTCTTCATGTCGAAAACTTATACTTTTTAATTTGTTTTTTTTTTATTGAAAGAAAACACTTCAATTATCAAGAATTGTGATAGAAGCTAAGCGTATCAGTTACATTTATGCTGCTGAACTCGTTAATATAACGAGCAATGCGAGAAAAATGAGCAATGCGATTGCGCTGCTTATTCAAATAGTTAAGTTATAAAAATATTTAATGTTGAGCATAAAAACTTGTCAAAAATGGCTTTGGATTAAGTGTTTCGATAAGAACGATCAACACCAAATTTAATTTCAGTTTTTTTTAACATCCGACAAATACAGTTATCTCGCTTTAAAAACGCGATGTCGATGGCGAGTAAATTTACTTCTTCGTGGTAGGAAGTAATCTTTTGTCGATAATGTGCTCACGCCTATGATCTCATTATCTCACTGACGCAAAAATAGAAGAATAAGCTAATACATGGTCGTGATGAAGGGTAAGCAGCCTTCAAAAGGGTGAGGGAAAGAGAAGAAAAAGATGTGAGAGGCGACCGATGATAATTTTATGCAAAAGTGTCTTTCAAGGCTGAACAATCGTGGAAGAATTTTTCAACAGAATTTTTCAACAGGATATTCCCAATTGAGAACATCACAGCCGGTTATAAAGGGAAATAAGTAGATAGGGGGAAAGAGAGAGAGAAAGAGAAAGAGAGAGAAAGAGAGAGAGAGAGAGAGAGAGAGAGAGAGAGAGAGAGAGAGAGAGAGAAAGAGAAAGAGAGAGAAAGAGAGAGAGAGAGAGAGAGAGAGAGAGAGAGAGAGAGAGAGAGAGAGAGATTATATTTGCTATATCATGGAAGAGCCTCTCGAAAGGGATATAAAGGTTGAAGTAACGGGGTGGAAATATAAACGAAATTGAAATGAAATACGTGAACTACCATATATTGATTCTGCCACGATAGATGTTTAAAAATAGCGAACAAAAAATTATTGTTTTACATTAAGTATATAAATTTAATCTGCTGTTACATTGGAGATCGAAAAATTTGTAATAATTTACTCAATTATATAAATAATTTTTCAACAAAATTAAAACGTTACTTAAAATCAGCGTAAAAAGGACCAAATTCAAAGAATATATTTTTGCTTGAAAAAAATGATTATAAAGAAATGTTTAGCAAAGCATTTTTAATTTAAAATCTCAGTTTTCGAATATATAATCGAATATTTTATAGCTCATTTCTCTTGAGATCTTTTTCGGAGAAATTTTTTGCGAGAAAATGATGTTACTATTATTGAGGGAATTATTCGCCATTAAATTCAAATTCTTTTGTCACAATTAAAAGAATTTTCCAATTAGCTTTAAAATTTACAGAAATTGGTTATATTGGAATTAATATAGGTCTGAATTTAATAGCGAATAATTTTCTAACATAATAACACGTGACATGCGACTTTGAATCTTTTTTAACGCTGACTTTGATTTTGTTAAATAGACAATTATTAATTATAGATTAATTATTATAGTTATAGATAATCTCTCTGTTCTTTTCCCTTTTTAATAATATACTGTTAATTTTTTATAGAATTTTTATTACTTTAATACTAAAGATTTACTATACATACACAAAACGACATTGCTTCTTAAAACATTAAGATTCGTAAGCTATGACAAATAATATATCGTGCCATAAACGCTTGTCTTTAAGTATTATTTATTTTCGTCTTCAAGTATTATTTCAGTTTTAATATATCCATCAGAGCAAAATATTTCTGCATTCAAATGGCAGCTACGATTTCATCTCTCCAATAATACAAGAGACATAAATATCTTTAATTGTGTTATCTCAATTTAATAAAAGTAGAGATGGTGATTGAAAATCAAATTTTTACAATCACCTAATTTTATCATACTTGTTAATAACTGACATGGCATCGTGTACTTTTCAATATATATTGACAGCTTCAAGTTTCAAATTAATGTTAAAACGCATCTGTTTAGCTTTTGAAATTAGATATACAAAATTTATTTAAGCTCGTTTTCATGAAACGTTAACGGCGTTAATTGTTATTCGACAAATGCAAAAATATTGAATGACAAAAGCATGTAGCGTAATGCGATGACATAATATGATCATTGAACTGAGTAAAAATTCAATATATCACTGCCATTAACAATACGTGCGTTATAAAATTAGAAGCAAAGTTTCGGCAAAAATAAAAAAGAAGTTAAGTGAAAAACAAGCATATTGTACCAGGTTCGAGAGATTGATCGCTCCTAAATTGCTAGCAATATTCCGTGAAGCTTCGTAAAAACTAGCGAAAACCAGAGAGAAACAATGATTCGTCTAAGCCGAAGTGCACTTGGCTCGCTCTTGACGCGAGTAAAATCAGCGCACACGGTTTATCTTTGAACACGAAAACCGGGCCGTTCGTTGCCAACTTTCCGTGCTAGTCAACATCTTACCATCGTGCTTGTCAACATCTTACCATCGCAAACGCCAAGTAGCCGCAAATCGATCCGCGCTTTATTCATCGATTCCATTCTCCGAGATAAACGTAAAAGAGGAAGACACCTAATTGCGATCTTGTACCTTTTTCAAACGATCTCTGAATAATGCAATGTGCAATAACGTGAGAGATAGCGTCGAATTTTCTTCATAATGATGTGTGTTATATCCCTGCAGAAAGAGAGAGAGAGAGAGAGAGAGAGAGAGAGAGAGAGAGAAGAGGAAAGGAGAGAGAAATTTAACAGTAGTAATAGTTTCAGGAAATATTCCTCTAATTTTTTAGCAAATGTCTCTCATTTCGAAGAGTGAAATCTTACTCTCAAAGATTGAAAACTGAGCTACCCTTTTTCAAGACTGACTCGATTTCCACTTTTTAGAGTGAGATTCCGTTCAAAGAATTCAGAGAGTAAGAACAATATAATGGACAAAGTGTCAGATTAAAGAATTTCATTCCTTTTATTTTTAATGCAATGTAAGGAGAAAGCGAATGAATTGGTTTCAATTTGTATAACTATCTGAAACCGTCTACGCCCAATTTTAAGTAATTGAAACAATGTAGAATTACGATAAAAAGGAGTTATTAATATTGCTCGAAAATCATTGGAAAAGATATAAAGCATGTGTTTAGTTTGCTTACAATATTACTTTAATTAACATTTTTATGTGAAACGTTATTACTATTATCCATATCTTTCATAGGAAGAGACATATAAGATTTATTCTTTTTCCAGAATTGAACTTTTTGCGGTTTATCTTTCTTTTTTTCTTTTCACATTGACTAATGTTCAGATTTCCATCAAGTGTCATCCAGATATCATTTTATCCATGTTGTTCACCGAATGTTAAGGATCGAATGATACCTGGGAGACACTTAGATGAAAATCTGAACATAGCCTTAGAGAGAAAAAGACGAAAGCTGAACACTTACGGTTCACAATCTAAATTGTCCCATATGTGTAGCATTCAAAATCGGATTTTCAGGAATTATACAAGTATATACATGCCTGATTGAAGTTTAGACGTAGCATATCGGGCAGGGTAGAATTGAGCAAACGAGAGAAGGAGAAAAAGAGAGAAAGACAGAAAGAGAAGGGAGTGAAAATTCGGAGTCGTACTACTTACCACCGGTTACCCCTGCAAAATCACGTAGCGCATCCCTTTCACGCGGACGTATCCATCCCACCGTGTGCGTCTCGATTTCCTTTTCGCCGCGACGAAGAGCTCTCGCCGAGGAAGGAAATCGGAGCTCCTCTTGCAGCACGCGGATGCAGCCTCGCACGCTCCGTCCGGGCGTTAGCCGTGCGACAGAGAGAACCCAGGCAATACGACTGAATCTCTTCTACGAATTCAGCATCCCGTACGGCTAACACGCTGGACCGCCACCACCTTGCTGGGGGTAGCGCGCGCGTCACGGACAAGGACGGAGCGCCGGTCGCGCGCGCGCGCAACATGTATAGGGTGGTGCAACCGGAAGATCAGTGATCTCCCGATGAGAAGATACATTGGAAATACGAAAAACTTCTTTCACTTCTCATGCTGTCTGAAGAAGCGATTGACCTTCTCTAGACGAAGATTGAAAATTGGAAATCCGAGAAATTTTATCAATCGACTTTAGCATATAGGATACATGGAACAAATTACTTGGATTGACAAAATTTTTGGCAGATTTGATGGAAAAATTAATTTAACATCGAGTATCAAAGAAACGATAGCACGAACATGATGGACGATAAAACTTTCGTCTATTTCAGCTTATTGAAGTGATTGAATGTAATAATGATAATTCTCGAACACCGTGTACATGAATAAAGAGCGAGCGAGCGAAAGAGAGGAAGAACTGATCCAACTAGGAGCTATATAATAGAAGGGAAGAGAGAAATATAAGCTCATAGCAGAGTAGGAGAGAGATCTATGTAAGGAGAGAAGCAATATAAGGACGAGAGGCAATGGAGGAAAAATTGGTAAAAGTAGAGAAAAACAGTCACGCGGAACGGGTCAATGTTTCAATGTGATAAACGATACAGTGTCAATGCTACGAGGCCGCAAAGTATCACAGAGTAGAGCAGCGATTGGATGGATTTTATCCAGACGCTTGAAAAAAAAATTATATCAGTAGGCGATGATAGGAAAAGATATATTCGAGCGCGAGGGATGAATCCAAGGATATCTACTTACGAATAGGATATGTTGAGCTTATGGCAGACAGAGTCTTCAAGGTATTCAATTGAGCGAGAATATTAATAGAAGACACAGAGAATGTGAGTTAGAATAAAAGGCAGTAGCTCTCAGAGAGGAGGATTGTAAAAATCGCAGATTAGGAAGGAGAAAGAGACATGGATGAATCGATGGTCTTAAACATAGAGAACTAAATAAATTTAAATATAAAGAAATTTATTTTAAGAAACTCTAGATTACGTAAGATCCTTCCTATAGTTATTATTACTACGTCAGATATTATTACGTCACAGAAAGAAAGAGAGCTAAAACAAACGTAAAAAGGTATAAAAGAATGGCGAGTACAGCGAATGGAAGTAATCGAGAATTAAAATATAATCTCACATCGGAGACAATTCATGTGAGAGGAAAACAGATAAAATACAAAAGTACACAAAAAGAATAGAAAGAGAGAAAGATAGAGGAAGCGCGAGATGAAAATGGTGAGAGAGAGAGAGAGAGAGAGAGAGAGAGAGAGAGGAAGAGAGAATGAGAAAGAGCGGGTAAGAGACATGTTCATGTGCGGGGGACAGACCCCGTATTGATCTGTTCGCGCAAACTCCTGGTCCTTAGGCACCCTCCGCGGCCGACCCTCACCCCCGCTTGTCGCCACCCTCATCCTGTTTCATTCCTAGTTTCCGAATGCATGGTCCAGAGTCCTCTGGAGGTTCAACTATGATCCCATTGTCTTCGCCGCTTATTTGAAATCTCAATTGACACACAACTTCCTCGCTGTCTCGCTTGATTCCGGAAACATATCCTAAAGTCTTCTGAAGGATCATTATTTTTTCAGCAGCTACTCCAATAATCACCATCTCGAGAAATATATTAATTCAATGCTAATTATCATCTCCTTTTCTTCGTGTAACTATTTACAGCTTCCGGATTGTTATATACTGAATGATCTTTTCAAGGTTTTCATTACAATCTTGATCAATTTCTCCTTCGACTTTCAAAAGGAGAAATAAACGTAGGCAACGATAGCGGTTTTACGTCAATAACGTGCAATTATGCAGACGCTGAAGGAATCATATTGAAAGTCACATTAAAATCAGACGGTTCATCTAACTAGCTGATTAAATCGTATCTGTTATGCACTAATTCTCAATTGCCTACGGTAGAATTAACTCTCATTTCATGCGAAGCTTCGTGATAATATCTGATCGTTCTTAAATGCGCTCTTGCAAAGCTAATTGATGTAATTACCAGGCTACCTTGAAGATCCACCATGACCCTGCTCCTCGGGTCACAGCTTGACAAGGGGTTGTCTCTATAGAGGGTGCGACCGATGCGTTTGTCGCGGCGTCAACGTCGATATATCAACTTCTACGTGCTTTCATCAATAATGCAGCTAGAACTTTCTTAGTCTTAGCTGAAATTCAATTTGCAAAAAACAGGTAGATTGAAAAATATCGACAAAGGACAGAAAATGTTTCTGAACTTGTGCAAACGTGCAGAATGTACGTTTCGAATCTACTCATATTTGTTGACGAGTTAAATTAATCTCAGAAAAAATTAAAATTATCAAATTCAAACATTAGACCAATCTCTTACGATCTTTTCCCAAAGACACTATCCTCCAAGTATTCAACTCGTTGTTGATAGGTGCTCGTACAATACCCAATCCAATTTCGAGAGAATATTGATATTGCTCCCGACATTTTTGATGAGGCTTCTCCTTTAGATTTTTTACGGGATAAATGATTTATCAACCTGAACGACATTGACGTTCCCTTAGAGGTTCGTTACCTTTTGCAACTTGGCGAAAAATTCGGGCTTCCAACCAACAAATACAACAAAGACAGTACCTTAATTGAATTCATTAAACATATAGATAATAATATTACTGGTCCCAATAATATCATTAATTTTGTCAGGAATAATTCCCTTCCAATTCGTAATAGATTCCACAATAATTTTCCTTCTCTTACATCCACTGACAAACTAATTTTGGACTGGTTACGCACTAAGAGGTTTATTAATGACCATCCTAATATACTCATTACAAACGCCGATAAGGGTAACGTCACTGTTGCTCTGGACAAGGACGCCTATGTATCGAGACTGGAGGAGATTCTCTCAGACACGAGTACTTACGCCTTCGTTAATAAAGATCCAAGTAAAAAATTAACTCGAGACTTACGCACTTTTTTGGTGAGATGGAGGCGAGATCAATTTATTGACGAACATACCGTAGACTGCTTACATCTGATGGTGTTATACCTAGAACTTACGGTCTGACTAAAATACATAAGGAGGGTTACCCATTGAGTGATTGTTTCTTGTATCAACAGTCCATTATATAATTTTTCTCTTTTTTTTTACACAATTTAATTAGTGACAGTATTCCAAAAGCTCCCAGTTACATTAAAGACAGTTTCCATTTAAATGGAAGCAGTTGAGCATTTAAATGGTTCTGTTTTTGATCTTAATTATGTTTTGGCTTCGTTGGATGTAATATCCCTTTTTACTAATATTCCTGTTGAGCTAGCATTAAATAGCAGCGACAGGAGATGGATTTACATCTCGGCGAAGACAAGCATATCAAAAAATGAGTTCATTATTGCTGTCAGATTCATTTTAAATTCTATCTTTTTTATTTTTAACAATAGAACTTACAGACAGGTATTTGGCATTCCGATGGGTTCACCGTTATCTTCGATAATCGCTGACATTGTAATGCAAGATCTAGAAGAAACAGCACTAAAAAAACTGTCAGCATAACCATTGTTCTATTTTAGATATGTGAACGATATTTTGCTCGCGCTTCCATCTGATACTGTTAATGAACATTTTTGAACATTTTTAATTCTTTACATACGAGATTGCAGTTTACCTTGGAGGTTGATACAGATTGAGTTTTCTCGATATAATACTGGTTATAGATAACCAGAGAATTATATTTGACATTTATCATAAAAAGACATTTTCTGGAAGATTTCTTCATTTCCATTCGAATCATCCTCTGTGCCATAAAAAAGGTACCATCATCAGTTTTATTGACAAAATTATCCTATTATCACATCCACGATTCCAACAAAAAAATTTGATAGATGCTATTCATATTTTCTTAAATAACTGTTATCCTCTTTCCTTTATTTTCTCTACAATAGAACGCAAATTAAAGTTTCACAAATATAACAAAGATACTACACACTATTCACGTAATAAAGACAAATATTTTACGATTCCTTATGTTAAATCTATTTCCGAAAGTTTCCTTCCAATCTCTAGTATGTTTCATTGTAAATTGGCCTTTTCTATTCCTAACACTTTAAAAAGCTTCATAAAGAGAGGAAAAGACAAGCTTAATTTCCTATCCAATCAGAATGTTGTCTACAAGATCTCATGTGATGATTGTGAAGCGAATTATGTTGGTCAGACAAAGAGAAAATTGAGCACGAGACTACACGAACATATCTCTGACATCAAAAAGAATACAGGTTCTCCTACTGTCATAACTGATCATCGAATCAATTTTGATCATAATTTCAAATGGAATGATGTGAGAATTTTGGACTGCGAATCTTCTTACAATAAGAGGTTGGTGTCTGAAATGATTCATATTAAAAGACAGAAACAAGGCCTTAATAGGCAAAAGATACCGAATCTTTACCTGATACTTATTCACAGATCATTCAATCTCTCTCCTTCTTGACTGCTTTCCCTTTCCTATCCTTCTCTTCTCTCCCTACTTTCTCTCCCTTCCACTTTATTCTTTCCTTCTTATTTTTTCCCCCTTCCCTTTCTAGTTTTCCATTTCAACCTTCTTGTCTTTATATATCGTACTTTATATCTTAGTTTCCTAGAGAGATGATCAATTTCGATTCCAATTGCATTGCCTAATCGATAATATATCATTTCGACACACACATAAGGTACTTATTATAAATTTATTTGTTCTAAACTCATACATATACACGTACAATGAATCTCGGCATTTTACTCTTTTTCTATCATCATTATTATTTCTTATGTGCTTGTCTTATAATATCAAAGATAATTTTTACCTCTTTCTTTTAATTTTGACTTATTATTTACTTGTTTTGTACCTTTCTTTTTATTGTTTGCGACTCGATTTGTACTTTTCTTATTATTTTTATTTACTTCAAAAATATGAAAAGAAAGAGCATAAAGAACCACAGCACAAGATGTAGTTAGTGAATATTTAATTATTCTTGCATTACGAATTACAATAAAAACATTAAACGTTTCGGCCACAATCTGACCATCTTCAGTAAAATTAATAATATTTTTAAGACGCAGAGTTACATCAAGTTGGAATCAAATTCAACCCTCGTGTGTTATAATTGTAAAGATCGTGCATCAAAGCGACGCTGCTTCATATAATAATGTTAGAACGTCAGAAGTCATGTAGTAAAAAGTGTAGAACGAGAATTTCCAGATTCTAATTTACAATAATTTATTTTATTATTAATATCTTTTAAAACGGAGTATAAAACAAAGGAAACATTACCTGTTTTACAGCAAAATAATCAATGAATTACAAGTATACTCATTTCACAGATAGAAATTTGTTGTGACACTATGTGTTGTTATTGATCGTATCACATATTTATTTACTTCCATCGTTAATTTATTATTATTATTTGTACTTGCTAACAGAAACATGTTCGTCCTTATACACAAACACAGTTTGGAGGAGCACATTTGTGTCAACTATAATCGTTTGTTTGATTTCTTCTCAATTTGGAGTGAGTTTTATAGTTAATTTTGCGTCCGAATGCGAATTTTACTTAATTTCTTATGTTTTTATCTACATTATAACTCTATTGTTAATTTATTTGTCACATTAATTTATTTGTCACATTGAAAATGATCCAACAAGGATCGAAACGTTTGTTTTGTTCACCTTCTGATTGTCAAATTATAATTTACGTTTTTAATTTTATGACATAGTTTTATTTTATTTTTTAACTATTTATACAGTTTGTCAATTTATGTTTTAGCCCTTTTTCCTTTTTACTTATTTTGATTTATTGAGCCTTATTACTTTTATAATTAAATTAATCTCTCTAATCTTTCAAAAATTGAAAATTTATAAATTAGAAGTCTATGAAACAACGTTAAATTTCTTTTAACTCGTCCCATCTTTCACGGGGAATGAGAGGTAATTACGTAGATAACGATAGCGATTTTACGCCAATGATGAATGTGTTAACAATGTTGCAATGGCGCGTGATCGATGAATGGGGACCAATGTCGTTTTCGTGCGTTGAACAAGCTGTATCGTTTTCAACCGTAGGCGGTCGACGTTTAATTAAATGACGGAGGGCATCGAACGGCAACCTGACGGGACAGATATTGGGTCAGACGAAGAAAAGGGAAAGACTCGAAAAAGGAAAAAGAAGAAAACCTACAGGTGACAGAAGGGTCGAATAAACATATGTTGCAATAGATCAGTGTAAACGCAAACAATTACGAGAAAGAATGAAAAATGTCGAGTGGGGTTTTCGGAGACAACAAACGAGATTTTTTTAAACTCGCAACCGTTAAAAATTCTCTCAATTAAAAAAAGAATTGTGTAAAGAGATCAGTAGCGTAATTGTGAAAATGCTCTCTTCCGAATTAAAAAAATATATAATTCTAATGTCATTCTTGTATTCAAATCTTATAATCCTTAAGAGTGATCAAAAGGATTCACGTCATAAAATAAGCGATAATTATTACATTCAGAAGACAAAGCTGCTTAATGATTCTTTAATATAATTGATTATTAACACATATAAAAAATAAGAGCATAAAAAACCACAGCACAAGTTATAGTTTGTGATATTTAATTATTATTACATTCATTAAAACATTAAACGTTTCGGCCACAATCTGGCCATCTTCAGTAATTCAATAATATTCTTAAAACGCAGAGTTACATCTAGTTGACATTAAATTCAACAGTCGAGAGTTGTAATTAAATAAACATGTTCTTTTGTATGTGAAGATGCTTCATGCAGTAATGTTACACGGTCAATTGTCATATCAAGAAAAGTGTAGAACAAGAATTTCCTGATTCTAAATGAAATTATATATGTTAAAATCTTCTAGTCAGAATATAAAGAAAAAGAATCATTACCTGTTTTACAGCAAAAAAACCAAACGATGAATCTCGAATATTTCTTTTACACAGTTAGAATTTTGTCGTGACATTATGTGTTGTTATTTGTCCTATCATATATTTTACCACTGTTTATATATCTGAGTCAAAATTTTTAGAAAGTTCTAGAATTGTTTATTAACAGAAAGAGACATCCTTTTTTAGAAGAGGAAAATAAACCTCAGGCAAACCTTCCGTGTCACTTTGCTTATTGATACCACTTGATTGTTTTTTTATATGTATCATTTCCGAAATTCTTCTTTTCGCTAAAGATTGTTCTCTATCTAAAATTCTTATATTATCCCAATCTAATTCATGCATCTCATTCATACGGTGACGTGAGACCACAGAAATTTCGGAAGAAGGTTTTCTTATATCAGCCTTATGTTCTTTAATCCGAGTTTTTAATTTCCTTTTGGTTTGGCCAACATAAGAAGATTCACAGTTTAAGCAATTAATTTTATAAACTACTCCGCATTGGTCATCCTTAGGCAAAGCATCCTTTCCTGTCTTAATAAATGTATTCAATTTATTCATTGGTTTATAAGCTATATTAAAACCGTACATATGAGAAAGTTTTTTAAATTTTTCCGAAACTTTGCCCAAATATGGTAACGTGAAAAATTTTTTAGAAGTAACATTAGAGTCACATTCATTATTAATTTCTTTAAGATTTTTATCTAAATTAGTTCTGTTTTCCAACGTTTTAATTCTATTATTTATTGTAGAAAATATAAACTTTAAAGGATAACCATTACTCAGAAACGTGTGAATTAATTCAGAGATGTTTTTCTTTATATTCTGACTAGAAGATTTTAACATATATAATTTCATTTAGAATCAGGAAATTCTTGTTCTACACTTTTCTTGATATGACAATTGACCGTGTAACATTACTGCATGAAGCATCTTCACATACAAAAGAACATGTTTATTTAATTACAACTCTCGACTGTTGAATTTAATGTCAACTAGATGTAACTCTGCGTTTTAAGAATATTATTGAATTACTGAAGATGGCCAGATTGTGGCCGAAACGTTTAATGTTTTAATGAATGTAATAATAATTAAATATCACAAACTATAACTTGTGCTGTGGTTTTTTATGCTCTTATTTTTTATATGTGTTAATATTAGAACCACGTTAGTTTTAAAATATAATTGATTATTGCTTTTAATTTTTTGTTGGATCTAAAGCTATGAACCAATCGTAATAAAGAAAATTGAATGCTCGCTGATTGACCTTGTTTTTTGACTGTTGTTAATACCGTACAATGATTACATCATTTGCTAAATATAAGTGTCAATGATAGAAACGATAGAAACTAACTCATCATCTATTTATTAAAGTATAAAGACTTATTTGTAAAGTATTGTAAGAAATTAAGTTATAATTTTTATTAAGTTATAATTTTCTTTAATTTTCTAATTCGTAGTAAACTATTATAATATACAAACAACTTATTTTAACTTTATTCTATTATTAGTATATACGTATATTCATACTTATGATATGTATACATATATGTATATACATCACATACAATTATGTATATCCAATATAAAAATAATGCTTTCATATATGTAGAAAACAACATTATGAAGGAATTATAATAATAAGATTATAATATAAAACACATTTTATGTTAATTATTTTGTATTATTAAACGTATATACTAATAAGAAAAATATATACGATTGACTGAAATCGTACGAGAAATCGTACGAGAAATTAAAAATTTTTTGCAATTTCTCTACAAAATTATTAAAAAGCACAAAAAAATAATTGAAAGCCTGAGTAATTGTAGATGAATATAGCATTTCTTAAATTATTTTAATTATTAAATAATTAAGTTAACAGTAATTATTCTATAGATAAAACAAGAGAATAACAAAATCTAGAAACGGTATTTACAAAAAAATGAAAAAAATGAAATATCTTTTGAAAGATTGAAAACAAGAACGCATTTCTATCCTTACTTTAAATATATAATATATTACAATAATATTACAATAATAAGATTGAATTTATATAGAATTAGATTATAATATAAAACACATTGTATTAATTATTTTGTATTATTAAACGTATATACTAGTAAGAAAAAAATATACAAGATCATAAGTTTAACATATATATATAATGAAAATAGAGTATTAAATGCAAAATACACTATGTTCATTTTATATATACATATATGTTAAACTTATGATCTCATATATTTTTTTCTTATTAGTATATACGTTTAATAATACAAAATAATTAATATGTGTTTTATATTATAATCTAATTCTATATAAGTTCAACCTTATTATTGTAATATTATTGTAGTATATTATATTGTATATATAATATATTATAATATATAATATATATATTATATATAATATATATATTATATATATGTATTATATATATATATATATATATATATATATATATCTTTAAAGCAAAAATAGAAATGAAACTTAATTATTTAATAATTAAAATAATTTAAAAAATGCTATATTCATCTACAATTGCTTAGCCTTTCAATTTATTTCTGTCTTTTTGAAAATGTTTTGCAATTTCTCTGCAAAATTATTTCTTCGATTTTGGTGGAAAATAAACAGATCTGATCAGCATCGTCGTCACTGACGGCACCTGCTTCTTGTTGTGTAAAATTCTATGCTCGAGATTGACAGAGGAAAATTCTGTGGCAACCTTTCGCGCAGTTAAAGTCAATATTTTCATCAAATCCATTGTTGTTCCATGTTCATCTAAGATGTCGCACAAGCACTGTATATACCATGTTCCTTCAAAGGGACTCCTCCAGGTATAAAAACCTTGAAATAATAGAGAATTATGTTAACGTATTTATTTATATTAATTCATTGATTTATCAATAATATCTCCTCTTTTGTTATTTTCAGTGACTCTTTTTTTTATACTTTTATTTTTCACAAAAATTGATCAGAATCGCAAATCCGAACTTATCAGATTAAATTATCATAAAAAATTAATATTAAATTTTATGTCTTAAGTAAATGCCATAATCAATATAATACATCATATATATACATCATATATAATACATCATATCAATATAATAAATCATTTTTTTAAAAGAGGGAACTTCACTACGTTTGATTTTAAATCATATAAAATAAAATGTTCAATATGTTTAAAAAGTGACTTACATCACTTTTTATTCCTTTATATGTACATATAATGTGATTAAAATAATGTATTTTAGTTATTAAGAGTGTTCTAAGATTTTTATATCTAGTACAAAGTTAAATTTATTGTACATATTATATGCGTTTTTGCATATCGCATATTTTTTGCATATTTTTAAAATCTTGAAAAAAAGAAATTCAATTTATGCAATATTTTGTTAAAAAAAAGATTAGCTGCGTATTAATTCTTAACCTTTTTTAACAATATAATTATAATATGTTTTTATTAAATAATAGCATTAAAAAATAAGTATTGTAATAGTTTTTTCTTTAATAAAGGAAATATTAAAGTAATTAATTGACATTTACCTTCAATTGAGCTGTGAGCTAACAGAAAATCCGCGTGAATCGGAATAGAATAACTTGTAGTAATGGAATCAGTTTCCGTTCCTCTTAAAGATCGATTGGCTACCAATTGAATACCATCATCGGATTCATCGCCTCTACAAGCCTAAACAAAAAGTTATATATATAATAATGACAAAATGGAAACATATCTGAATATATTATATAATTTAAAAGTAGAACAAGACTCAAAAACATTAGTTTTAACTGGTTTACTTGGATAAAAAACAATTTAGGTTTGCCCGCAAGCGTCAAACATTTGTCGGCAGCAAAAGGCTTCCAAAGCTCGTTGGATGTATACATGACGTCGTTCGCGCATATTATGTCCTTATGCAGACCATGGGTTAATGTAATGACACAGAGGCAGTCATTATCCGTATGATCAAGTTGACTCACTATTACATGTAAATACAATCGCGCGAAAGTTGAATTGAATAAACACACATACATAGAAAGAATAATTTTACTAAAGTATTTTACGAAAATTAAGCTAAATACAAATATGACAATAATTTTATTAAATTATCAAAATAATTATGTAAAACGCTTAACTGTTGATGACAATATTCTACGTAATTGAGTTGGTGAATGCAGAAAGGAGAAGAAACATCAAATTTTTCAGTATTAACAAAAACTATTTAAATTTAATATTAAAAAGCTCTTACAGACTCAAATGAATTAATCTATAAATGTGTATATAAAGCCTATATGAGCCAGCACTGGATGAACAGATGCAAATTATAACATGTGACTTATTCGTATAACTGATAAGGATTCAAATCAAGAATCGAAACGTTTATCTATTTATACTTAAAATAAATTATAATTTATTCAGTCAGTGCTGACTTATATAGGTTTTATATGCACATCTATATTTAACTTTAATTGTAGTAAAAAAACTATCAAAATTATTTTGAGAAATCAGATATAAAATTTAATAATATCTTTGAAACATTTACAGTTTCTGAAATGCTTATCTATTAAATAAAAATCTTAAATTTCAAAACATACAAAAAGAAGAACATAAAATCACCGCACAAGATATTGTTTGTGATATTTAATACGTCATTATAATAAAACATTTTTTAGACGTTCATCTTCGATATTTATAAAAAACCTACTAACTCAGAGAGATATTTGAATTATCATTCGCATCATCCGTTAGTATAAAAGGGGTGTAATCATAGGGCAACTAGATAGAATATTGTTTTTATCCCATCTAAAATTTCCATCCAGGAAAAAAACATTTCTGAGTTAGTTCACACTCTGTCAATAAATGGCTATCCTCTTGAATTCATTTTTTCAACAATAAAAAACAGAATTAAAACTTTAGAAAATAGAACGAATTTAGATAAAAATAGTGAGTGTAATAATAATGAAAGCGATTCTAATTCTAATTTAAAGAAAAAGTTTTTTATAATATAATATTTAAGTAAAGTATCGGAAAAATTTAAAAAAATTATCACATAGTTCGGGGCTTTAATATCGCTTACAAACCTATAAATAAATTGAATAGATTTATTAAAACTGGAAAAGATCGTTTGTGTGTAAAGAAGATTGTGGAGTGGTTTATAAAATAAATTGTTTAAATATTGTGAATCTTCTTATGTTGGCCAAACAAAAAGGAAATTAAAAACTTGAATCAAAGAACATCAGGCTGACATAAGAAGATCCACCTCTGAGATGTCAGTGATTTCACGCCACCAATTGAATGAAATGCACGAATCGGATTGGGATAATATTAGAATTTTAGATACAAAAAATCATTATTGAAAAGAAGAATTTCTGAAATGATATACATAAAAAACCAAATAAGTAGTATCAATAAGCAAAGTGACATGGAAGGTTTGCCCGATGTTTATTTTCTAAAGAAAGATCTTTCTCACACTTAATAAATAATTCTAGAACAATCTAAACTTTTAACATATAAATATTGGTAACATATATGATATGACAAATAATAACACACAATGTCATGCCGAATTTTCATCTGCGTAAAGGAAGTGCTTAAGATTCATCATTTTTTGTAAAACAGGTAACGATTCAATTCTCATACAATCGACTAGAAGATAATGATAGATTAATTTTTTAAATTAGAATCTGGAAATTCTTATTCTACATAATTTGCAATATGACAATTTGCGCTGCAACATTGTTGCACCTTCATAAGATGAAAGAATACGTTTGTACATAGTTATATTACATGATGGCTGAATTTCTTGTCAAATATATGTAATTTTGCGTTTTAAGAATATTTGTGAATTTACTGAAGATGACCAGATTGTGGCCGAAACATCTAAAAAATGTTTTATTGTAATGACATATTAAATATCACAAACAATATCTTGTGATTTTATGTTTTTCTTTTTGTATGTTTTGAAATTTAAGATTTTTATTTAAATAGATAAGCATTTCAGAAACTATAAATGTTTCAAAGATATTATTAAATTTTATTTAATAATACCTAATTTCTTACCTAATTTCTCAAAATAATTTTGTTAGTTTTTGTACTACAATTAAAGTTAAATATAGATGTGCGTATCATAATGACTCCAAAATAATTATTAAAATTTTACAATTATTTCCGATTCGTTTTAATGTCACTTTGATGTTATCATGACTTGTTCTGCTTGGGATTCAACATTGGACTTATATACTCTTTTTGCACTCGAAAAAATTAAAAAATTTGTAATATCCCGGGAAAAAATGTTTTATATATAATTATATAAAATTATATATAATTATATAAAAAATTGACATATTTTATGTACAATTGTATATAATTATATATCAAATATGTCCATATGTACAGGTATATAACATTTTTTCCCGGGATATTACAAATTTTTTAATTTTTTTACTATACTTTATACAATATATTTTTTACTATACTTTATACAATATATTTTAAATATATATTTTAAATATTTTTTTTTTATTAAACAACATGGGACAATTTACGTAAAACTTTTCTAAAACATTAGAATTAAAATAGTGACTATTAAAATATCTCTTATTCTGACTACTTTTCAAGTTCAGTCGCTGACTATTTAAAAAATCTCATTAAAAAGCTATTCTAACAGGATGTATCATGTAGTATTCCATTTTTTCAAATCTCCAAACTTGCAAGTCCTGGATTCATACTCTTTCTACACTTATTATTCATTTTCAATGTCTACTTAAGCTGTTAGAATTAGAATCCTAAAATAAATTCCTTATTTGCACTAAAAGTGTATCAATCCGCCATTTCCAGATCAATCAACAGAAAAACTAATTTTCGAAAAAAATTGGACTTGTTTCCTTCAGTTGACGATTCAATTATTTTGATAATGCAAATAAAATTTCAAATTTCTATCTATAATATTTAGCTAAATTGTTTAATACTTTAGTTAAAATTGTTAATTCATGTCACGCAACACTAGAGTTTTGCGCTAAGTAAAATACACAGTCAAGACTTGAAAGAAAACGAATATATAATAAATTAATGTAAAATGTGATAAATATTTTTACCTCTCTTTAGCACGTCTTGTATTTCGGAGAATGTAAAGTCATTGTGAAGTTCAACGTCAAATCCGAGGTCTCCAAAAGTTTTTTGCAATCTTTCTGCATCCTTTGCGGAACCCACTCGTTTCATTTGTGTAGACATAGAGAAATCTTCGTGATTGAAGATTATGCACTTACCGCGATTTTTGTGATTCATGTTATAGCAGTCTGCATCCTTTTCAACTGGCATTAATGCAATAAGTTTTGGAGGACTGTTTATCAATGATTTTTTTTCGATGCTGAACAAAAAAATTAAACGGAAAAAAAGTGTAATTAAATGCTAACAATTTCCAAATTTTAATATAAAATCTAATCCTTGGTGAAAAAATATATTTTGATGTTAATGAATATAAAACGTAGCTGAAAATATTTGTGATTGGAAAACGATTGTAACTAATAGTATCAGTGAAATTAAACGTATACAGTTGAGTATTTAACGCTTTTTAGTAATAATTTTAAAGAAGTATTTATATACATTCAGTATAACTCGTTTAACTGAGAGTTTATTCAACTTCAAATTAATATTACTTTAATGGTAATATTTTTATTTAGTTTACGCTTTATTTAATTACTTCTCGATCTCTAATATTATTACAAAAATCTATTGAATTGTACTGCTTAGTTTTCAGAATTATGATGTCTCTCTCTAAGTTAATAAGACTTTTCCTTATCATTCATTTCTTTATATAACGTACGTGCCGATAGCGTCGATTGTCGACAGAGATGATTTCACCCTCTCATTGAATTGTTCATCTTCTCGCTTATTGTTCGTCGTTTTTATTGCATGATCATCTCGGGATGTTCCCGGAATACACAAATTATCCGTACAATGGGAAACTGATAGTGTCTAAGAAAACAATCGGTTTACATTGTAAAAGATTTATATCTTGCTTTCATATAATTTTATCATATTAATTATAAAGTAAATTCAAAATCTTCCGTTGAAAAACATTAATTCCAATTTCACGTTCGAAATGTAATAAAAATAACTTAAATGTGAAATAATTCTTTTATCGTATGTTTGTCAATAGACAAATAACAATTAAATAAATTGTTGTTGTATCTAATTTGTTACTCTGATAAAATTTTATCCTTAATAAAAATAGTTTGGTATTATATTAATATTTTAATTGTTATTTATACAAATACTTTTTATTTGGAAAAATAAAAAAGTTAAAAAATAAAGTTATCAAGTAACAAGAATATTTTTCAAATTATTTAAATAAAAAATTATTTAAATTTTATCAAATACAGGGTTGGCCATATTCAACGGAAAGATGTTTTTTTTTTCAATCATGGGAAACGTCGTTACTCGATCTAACATCTCTTTCCCATGATTGAAAAAAAAAAACATCTTTCCGTCGAATATGGCCAACCCTGTACTACTATACTTGTTCTGTGTACTTAGCCCTGATAAAAAGTCTTAATTTGAAACGCTTACGTATAATTTGAATTCGGTCAGTACGAGAGTCTCGTAATCACAGTCTACATACACAGTAATCTGTAGCAGTTAGAGATTTGCTCCGGCGTCGGGCAGTCGAAGGTGCCAAAACCGCTAAGTATCTTTTCAAGCCGATAGAATCAATCACCGCGGAATTGGATCTCTCCCTTAGAATAGTAAGGTTAAAAGGTGAGTTAGGTGATGTATTTCCTATGTTGTTGTTCACTTCCCTCTGAAAATTAATCTAGTTTAAAATTAATTTTAATTTATTTATTAATGAATTATAAAATTAATTTATTAAAATATTACTAATATTCAAACTATATTATACTAATTTAATATTAATAAATTAATAAAATTAATGTATTAATTTAATTTATTTATTAAAAAATTCCTTTATCATACAATAGACGTGCCAAATAAACACTAGCAGACGATTTTCAAAGTAAAATCCAAACATAATGAGAAAAAAGAAAAAAACAAAGAGAAAAAGGAGAGTAAGATTACACGCAAATAATATCAAATACACACACAAATATTCATCAGAGGGAACTCTGAAATCCTTTGCTCAAAATGCTTTATTACTTTTCTGTTTACATGCTTGCGACTATAACAAGTAAATGGCAAAAATTGCGAAATACGAATTAAAATAAGTCATATTCATATTAATTAACAATTTGAGAAATAAGAAATGTATTACAGCAAACTACTTTGGCTGGTTTTGATAATTATTGTTAACAATCTCGTTAGTTAAAAAGTTATGGAAGTTTTTTCATTGTTTTTAAACAAATTAATTTAATAAAGAAAATGAAATATATCTACTGCATTGATAGGTAAATTTTAGTAATGCTTCTAGTTGTTATGAACAATTTATATAATATAATTAAAGAATAATTATGGGAATTTTTCTCCTTCGTAAAAAAGTTCTAGATATAATATGTGAATGACAATGTTTATTAATAAATCAAAGAAATAAAATAAAATACTCTACAACATTTTAGTACACGTTTATAAGTGAAAAAAATCGATTATATTTTAGAATTTAGTCAATGATATTATATAATATACAAAAGCAATTAATAGATTTTCATTCCAGAATTGACGCATAATTTAATTAACGTTTTAATACTCTGAAAAAAAAATTACTCACAACCTTAATACATATTTTTTTTAATAGTACTAATGGTAAATAAACATTTATTTACAGTAAGTAAATATTTACTAAAAAATAATAATTAAATTAAATTAATGATAATTAAATCAAATCAATTTTGTAACAAATAAATATATATACAGGGTGAATCGGAGTAGTTGAATCAGTTTTTTATCCTACGAAAAAATTATCGACCTTACACCTAATTATACCCAATTTCTTCATTTGCAGATAACTTTAGCCAGGAAATAATCTCCATTAATTTGTGAGATATCTTCTGGATTAAGTTATCTAGAGGTGAAGAAATTAGGCATTAACGATACATATCAGATGCGTGGATATGTCGTACGAATTGCTGAGCGCATTGAGAAAAAGGCACATTTTTAATGTCTTGTAACAATTTTCACAATTCAATGTCAAACGTGCCTGTTCCGCGAACCAGCAATTCGCATGATTTTATTTACAAAAATATTTTATAGGTATAATTACCAAAAGCAAATATAATTATATGAAAATAAAAATCGGAGCGTAAATCGGAGCGGATATAATGAAAGAGTAACAGAAGCATAAACGAAACTTCTAAAAAGCCTTCACGCTTCGCAACGTCGAAATCATCAAATCGACATCGATCATTGAATCGATGTCGATTTAATGATTTCGACGTTGAATCGACGTCGATTCAGTATCGATTTCATTATCATTTCTCACTGGGGTATGTTTCCAAACTATCTCTCCGAGGAAGATTTTACTCTGTATGCTATAGCATACGTTACGTGTACTGTTCGAGTAAAATTTTCCTCGGAGAGGAAAGTTTTGGAACGTAGCCCAAGTAACGTTCAGAAATATATCAAGATACACAGAGACAAGACAATAGAAGACAAAAGACTACTTAGTGGATATGGTTTATGCCGTATTATATGGAATACCGACTTGCAACTAATTCTTTCTATAACACTGTGTAAAGAAACATCAAAAAATCTAAAGATACGGACGTGCTTCCTTTATACAAACCAGCATATTATACATAAAAGAGAAAATATAATACAGCTAATAAATTAAGAGATCCAAATATAAAATGAAAAACTACTACGGTTAAATTGTTCATTCCTAGAGTTTCTTTTTCCTGAAACACAAAACTATGTACCTTATCCTTTTTCTTCTTAATTTCTTTCTTTTGATTAGCGGATCCTCTCACGTTTCCATTGATTACATCAAAATATGCATGTATACAGCCACGACTTATACAGCGATTTTTGTACACTTTCTTCAACAAGTTATAGCATTTATCTTCACTTGTTTTTAATTGAACTAAGAACTCGAGATTGATCATTTGCTTCTCTATTTCCTTGCCTATTTCCATGACTCCGGCGTTGTGAACACGTGTCCACAACAATCAAACGGTTATAATTTGTGGCTTAAAAATTAAAAATAAATCGTATTATAACAATTATGTATAAATTAAATTATATATTACAAATCTATAAAATTTATGACCGAGCACTAAATTCTTTCTAGATCAATTTGGCTTCAGTATTAAAACGGCAATAAGACTGCGATATAGTTTCTTGAGACGACACATCGAACACTGATACAGGTTATGCATGTATGAGGAAAGAAGGGGAAAGATTTTCCAACATCCTTTGTCATGGAAAATGACAAAGCCTAGGTTAGCCAATCAGCGCTCAATCCTTCGCAGGTATCTTTCTGTTATTCGAACCAAACGTCGATTTGCCGATTTTCGATCTATCTTTAGCTTGATTTTCGACCATGTTACACTATCCTACTACCCCTGCAATCTAGCCGTCATTTAGGGCTATACCGTAAACAAAATTTTTGTAACAGTAACCATAAGACGTAAACTTAAGATAAGGATATTGCTCTACATCTACGTAATCTAACGGAAATAGAAGAACAATAAACTTATCTCTAAGACAAACGTCAACCGGATGAAATTTGCCTTATGGATAAGTTTACTGCTATTTCTATTTCTATTAGATTACATAAACCTAAAGCAATATCCTAATTGACTCCTCATTTGTAAGCTCATTTTGTTAAAATAATGACAAAATGTCAGCTTGCTACCATTGGCTTAAGTTTAAGCTTAACATTACGAAATTTTTTCTGCGGTAATCCTAATGTCCGTTTCCACCAATGTAGATTAATTTTAATCTCGGTTCAATTTACTCTTCATCTTTTTCTAATTCTAAAGATTAAAAAAAAACGAAGAATAAGTTAAACCGAGATTAAAGTTAATCTACATTTGTAGAAATGAGCATTAGACTGACTGACGGTGTTTTAACTTTATAATCAATGTAATATAATAGATAAAACTTATATTGTAATTGTGTATATATCGGTCATTTAATTTCTCGATGTCTTTCTACTGTCTTGATCTTTCTGCATGTATATGTATAAAATTTTAAAGTAATTATAATTATTTTTATTTTCATTATTATTATTATTATTATTATTTTTATTTTTGCGAAAAAGATAATTTTAAAAAAAATATATAAAAAATTATTCAAATGAAAAAATTAATAGAAACCTCTACTTACTTTTAGAACCGCGTTAGATATTTTGAGAGTTGTCTTTATTGTTTTACATGAAACTATCTAATTTTATATAAATAAATTCTTCTATCATTCTCTCTCTCTCTCTCTCTCTCTCTGCTTATAAAAATATTTAGTTAAATCTAAAATTGATATCATTATTTTAGAGATCAACAAATATATTTATTATTTATATCATTAGTTTTAATGACGATATTACAAAAGTGTATATATACTAGTTTATTAATAACAATATACCTTGAAAATATTAACTGAGAAGATCGCGTGCTTGTTTTATTAGAAAGAAATTTTACAATCGATAGCTATTAATATATATTGATCTTGATAATATCAATATTGATATTAAATCACACATATTTACAAAATCTTTTTTATCTATCATTAGAGCAATCTGTAAATAAAGCAGTGATCGATGATAAAATCAGAATAACGGAAGCTATCGATACAACAAAAGCACAAGTATAGCAGTTGTTTTAATTAGATACTAATTCTAACTTATATCCATTTCCACTAATGTAGATTAATTTTAATCTCGGTTCAACTACCTCTTCGTCTTTTTCTAGTTCTAAAGATCAAAAAAAGACAAAGAGTAAGTTGAACCGAGATTAAAATACGTTAGTGGAAATGGGCATAAGTTAGTTATCCTTTTCTAACAGATTAGAGAATAAAAATTTCGCCAAGTGATAGTGAAACAAGCGACCGTTATCAATGATTCAGATCGTCATTGACACAAGTATTGATACTTATATTCTATGTATTTAAATTTATATAGATTCACTTCTTTTGTCATTTTTTAATAGTGATTTTTTTAAAAATCAGTATGAATTTTCTTTGTACAAAAAACATTAAAAGAGAGTTTACTCATAAATTTTAGCGTAATTATTTTGAAACATATCACAAAAGAAAAAAAAAGAACAAAGGGAAGCGTAGGCCTTTGTTTTAAATCGATAAAATTTAAAAGATGTAAAAAAAAGAAGTTCTTTTGTATTAGAAATTATTAGTAGGCATACAAAAATGATTTTTTACGCATTGTATTACATTGATTTTCAATTGAAATAATGAACATAGGAAGCTCAGCATACCATAAAGGCTAAAGCCTATTCTATAATGTGCTCTTTGTTTTCTGTTTTTCATCTTTTGTTTTTTTTCTTCTTATTTTCTCGACAATTATATTTCTTGCATATTTCTTGTTTCTTTCGAAATTCATTATTTCGGGCGATATAAAATAAAACACCGGACGAAAAGCAAAAAAAAAGTAAATAATAGCAAAAAGCAAAAAACAAAGAACAAAAAACACATTGTAGAACAGACTTAATAGATATGTCACAAAATTGTTTCTTCAACTGCTGATTTTAAATAATTAATATTGAAAAGAAATATTACAAAATATTTGTTAATAGAAATATTTTATTTTGATTCAAGATTTTGAATTATTTAATATAATTGTATTGGAAATTCAGCGCAATTGAAGTAGAATTTAAATATTATTAGCTATATATATATATATTTGACTCATTATTTCAAAATTGATATGTAAGTCTGGTAGTAAAATACTGCATATTAATTTAAAATTATTTCGATTAAAAATAATTATTTTATACATGCTTGCAATTAATAGTATGAGTATATGAAAAATAATTTTATCAATTGTGCAGAACTGCTTTCCTCACGCGCAGTTTTCAGCACTTTAGATTAAAGGTATTCCAATGTACGATAGATTTTTTTGTGTATGTGGTTTTCTACTTCCAGGGCTTTTATAATTCTTAAAAAGAAATGTATAAAATATTAAGAAAATACTAGCATTGCATATACATAGGTTTTTTGAATGTTTCTTTTCAAAGAAAAGAAGTACTGTACTATACTTCTGACTGTACAAAAATAGAAAATCTATTTCCTTTAGTTCCTTTTTTACTCGCATAATTTTTTTTTACCTGCGCCTTAACTTCAGTAGACTCAGCTTCGTCAATTATCGAGGATTCCATAGTGCGTCGAAAGAGAAATTCCTAAAACACCTCGAGATCACTGCGAGCAGCAGCAAGTCCTTGTATGTGTCAAAAATTTTGCGAGTAAGTACGTCCGATCGCGTCAGAGAAACGACTGCGAAAATGGTCAATCTCGACTGATAAATCTCAGATACCATTCGTATATAATTATCGAACTCCTACCAGACGGTCGACTTATCGGACCTTATCACGTTTGATTGTTATCACGTCCGTCGCGAGCGGCTAATAGAAACGTGATGTTTATTCGCGAAACCGCAGGAAGCTTGTATGTCACATCGCAGGATGTTCGTGGTTGCGCAGTATTTGGGAACCTTGGAAAGGTCGTTGTCGTAAACAGTACACAGAGCTGGACAATTTGTAAATTTATCACATTGTCCTAAATGATATGCTCAAATTTTTATATTAATTTAACGAAAGATGAATATGCATGTTAGAAAGTAACACAAATATTATGTAAAAATATTAAATTATTTTTATGTTAACTCATAAAAATTATTCATAAAAATTACTCATAAAAATTGTGTTAATTACTCATAAAAATTGTGTTATTTTGACACTGCGAAATATTGAATATCAATTTAACACAAAATTTGTAAATAACATAATATTTAACATAATAATCATATTTATTATGTTAAATATTATTTAGTTGATATAACATATTATATTTAAATTAACACTCGAAATGTTAAAAATTCTATGTTAAAAATTCAACATAAAATTTTTACAAAAACTTGAGTTTTAGACCGTCTAATACAACATAAAATATTACTTATTATGTAGGATTGTTACATATATAGTTTGTCATTATTTAATTTTAGCCGTGTGCTCCCTAAAACGCACAATATACCTAATATATCATTTTATCCTTATTTACCGAATACTCAATAAAAATAAAAAGTATTTTATGTGGAACACAATCTTTATTTATACTTAATCTTTTTTGCCAACATTTTATAATGTAAATATAGTCTATTTGATATACTTACAAAAATCGTACAGTTTTATATGTTTCTTCATTTTTGAGAACTTTCGTAAAAAAATTTTTTTGTTCAGAAGTTGAAAAATATTTTGATTATTTTTAAAATTCCTATTCTTACAATTCAATTAAATCACTTTTATGATGAAAATTAGCTAATTCTACATTTTACCACTGACGAAATACTATATTAAAGACCATTAATCCTGGGCAAATTTTCGGTGGTAAAAAGGGCCCGGAGGGCTCATAGATAATTGAAAAATGCTAACATCGACAATTGATATAAATTTGTTATTATTAACATAAATATTTGGCTTCATGATTTAATAATGCAGATTCATTTTTTATTATATATAAATGTTCCATAAATAAATAATGTGCATACGTGCAGCGCTACAATATCCTATATATTGCAGAAAAATTACAATTTTTTCTCTGCAGTTATCACCTCTGTTGATAATCAAACTTTGACGATAACACTGAAATCACAATTTTAAAGAAAAATCGAATATTATTGAGTTCTAAATACATAAATACGTCTACTAAACTAATAAATCATAAAATTAATACAATATTATTAGTTTTTAATCACTTCAATATTCTCAAGGACGCGAACTCTCGTAAGGATATCGGTCTTTAATAATATCTCGTTGGTTCTACATATATAAAATATTGTTCCTAATTAATTCAATTTTTCTTTTCAATAGAAAAAAAATTATAATATTTGTATTATTAAAATATTAGATATTATAAATATTTGTTGCTTGAAAAATTATTAATCAGAATTATTTAATCAAAGGGTCCCAGGTAGCAAGCTACGCATTTTGTCGTCATTTTAATGTCAGCTTGCTATCAGGGGGTATAATCCCTTAACGCTGCGAATACTTTATTGACCAATCAGAAGAACAAATTTTACGAATTGACCAATCAAAGAACCCTTCAAATTTGCAGCATGAGGGCCTCAGCATCATAAATTGTCAATGCATGTGTAACGAAATAATGTGTAACAAATTTTGAAATGATTAAAAAACATAATCTTATATATCAAGTCCTTCATTAATTGAATCAGTATATATATATATATATATATATGCAAAAATTTTTATTTATTTACAACGTTGCAAAATTTTTAAAAATTTTTTAAAATTTTTGTATATATATGTATACTGATTCGATTAATGTTCGAAGGACTTGATATATAAGATTATGTTTTTTAATCATTTCGAAATTTGTTACATATGATAATTTATATCTGAAGTATTAAAATATTTGAAAAGTTATATGATATAATTATGTTACTTACCGTTAATGATTTGTAATTTTACCAAAGATGACCGCTGATGTAGACATGTTAGGGTCTGAGAATAAGAATATCATAAGAATTATCATAACACTTACTTAGACTTAAATTGTAACATAAATAATGCACAAGCTTTCACATATGATAACTTATTACCATGTCTCCAAGAGACGGTAATAGATCGTATATCGCCATATCTTGTGCGTTACTTACGTCTACAACTTAAGTCTCTAAGTAAGTGTTACGACAATTCTTGTGCTCAGACCCTTACCATCACAAGAGATCGATACGACACACAGTATGTCAAAAATTGTGCGTTGACTACTTGATTCACGATTCACGACTCGGTTACGACCATTATTGTGCTAAGACTCTGAAGTGGATCGCATCCAAAGTCATTCCTAAAGCCGGTATTCATAGTCTCGATTCTTATTTCAAGATTGTACTTAAATAATGCCTTAAAACGTTAACGCAACCCTCTGATTCGTGACTTCTTAAGATCATATTTAAGATGATCTTGAATGTAAGATCTGGCTATGAATATTATATCGGCCTAAGCAATAAATCGTTGATTCTGCTAAGTTATTTACGCGTTGCATTTCACAAAGTCCCGCGGTCGCATATGTCTAAAAGTCGAACGCAATTGGTTACCGACCATGCCGAACGAATCATGGCCTATGATGTGTTTGAGCGAAGCTACCACGCTATCTACAATATTTTGTACTGAAAGTGACGCAGTGTCAGTGTAATTGTTTTTTTTGGAATTTCCAACCGAAAGATTGTGAATTGCATCTGATCGCGTCTTTAATCAGTTCTGTCCTGTCATGTATTTTTTGTTAGCTGGTCTCTCCACTTCCAACTGAAAGATTTTGAGTGTCTTTCTCCTCCTTTTAGAATAGTTCAACACAGAATCTTGATATAGTTATGTATAATGTATTCTAGCTGACTAGGTTTTTCTCACGTCTTTTACTAGTGATCTGAGTTTTTCGATTTTTCCTCTTTACAAAAAGGTGATAATCCAGGAACTAGCCTTTTTTTAAGTTTAGAATTATGGTCTCTTAACCATAACAAAAGTCCGAAATAGAACCGCGACCAATTGCGATCTCATTCCCATTGTTTTGTTTCGTGGTAGCCAGATATTCTGATCATATCCGTGCATTGTGCATCCAATCGTGCTCCTATTGTATTAGCTGCCATGTATATACAGGTATAGTAATATGACGAAACGCATTTTAAAGCATTCTAAATTGCGCATTATCTTCCTATTTTGCGTCGGAAACATTATATCTGGATAATATTGTAATTAGATATTATATTATGTCAAATTTGTTTTAAGTGCAAAAGGTATCATGTAGCACAGCTACAGAAAACAAATCTTTAATATCATGTCAGTTGCATCTATCTGCTGTTCTTTTTTGTTAAGTTTTATATGGTTATGTTCCAAAATTCACTACCTATGCTGACAATTAGTGCACGTAACGTAAACTATAGATTTTTTGCACTGGCAGTGAATTTTGAAACAACTTAATCTGACAATAAAATTCCCAGAGCAATAAGAAAACAGAGACATTTCATTATTAAAACATTGTAATAAAACATTGTATATTTTATCTTTAAAAGTAAACCCTTATGATATTAATATACTTCACACATTTTTGATATAAAAACACTCAAAGCTGTTTTTAAAGTTTATTGTTAGAATATTGTTCAAAGCGTTTGTTACATTTTTCCAAATGTCCCCAACATCTTAAAAATGTTTACCTTTTGTCATATTTTCTAGCTTTGAAAACTGAAAAATTTGATGAATAAAGTGGTGTGATAATTCTCAACAACTTTTTCTTGGTCAAGAAAATTACATGACAACATTCCTAAGCATAAAGAAATCATAAAACAGTTTGTAGCTAATAAATTATTGAGATGAGCTATCTAACTGTAATGTACGTATGTAATTAATTAGATTTGACTTCTCAGATTTCATGTTCTCATAGTTTAAAAATATGATGAAAGATAAGCATTTTCAAGAAGTCAAAGATAAAGAAATGTGATGAGTGTTCTGAATAACACTCTAATTATATACCTTAAAAAAGATTTTCAGACTTTGTTAGATGTAGGAGATGTATTGTTGTCAATTGGAGATTACTTTGAAAGATGAAATATAAATAAAATATATTTTATTATCTTTTTATTGCTGCAGTCCAAAAACTTAATTGTCAGACTTTATATATATATATATATATATATATATATATATATATTTATTCATTTTTCAGTGGTACTTATACTAGAGAAGATCTTGATTTTAATGAAGCAACTGTGATCACAGCAAAATGTCTGTCATGAACCAAGACATTGCAATGAATCCTTGTCTCGATACTAATGCAACGCTTGGAATAGATAAAGCGTGTTTTAGCATTCTGAACGAATATAATAGATCTGTTACATTGTATTCTCATTTAGCGGATTGCTATTTGGTACGTACTTGATAAAATAAAACTATTAAGTTTTGAACAAAACATTAATTTTTTTATTTAAACTGTTAACAATATTATCCTTTGCTTTTGTAGTGCAAAGATGTTCCACGGGCTATTTTACCAGCAGGAGAAAATACCACGTTAGTCGTACCTACGAAATTTCCCTTGCACATATTTTACAAAGATAAGCTTGAATGGTGTCAGTAAGTAATAGAATATGAGTTCTATGATCTTATATCACATCTTTTACTAATATATAAATATATACAATTATTATATTGTAACTCGTCTGTTTATAGCACAACATATAATTTTAAAGAACATGGAAGTTATGGATGGAATATTTCTGCGGAGCAACTTTGCTCGAACATTTATACCATTCGTGAACCGATCAACAGTTATCTTCGTAAGCCAAAAAAATTTTTATTCAGTTTTTTTTAATAATTAATTTGATTGAATGCACTAAAGATCATTAGTGCATATTAAAACCATTGTATACTAATTTAATCTGAATCTAAAAGTGAAATGCAAATAAAATTTCGAATTATAAAATTCATATTTTACCAAACAGCATAAAACATATTCAGATATAATAAGAATTATGCGGTTTCTATATTTATATTAAATCATCTTCATGTCACATATTCTTCTATCGTATTTCTTTGTCATATTTTTATCTTTATTTCGTTCACGATGACTTTAATGTTTACTAGTGCACAATAATACAATCCAATCGAATTCGCTATTAGTCTTAATTTCTGGTTGATGTCAATGATCATATTTCTTGCAGCAATATTTGCAGCTTTTATGGTGTTTGTTCTGCTAACTATTTTGTTTGCTACTGTTAAAGTTATTATACGTGTGGTAAAAGGAAAATTATCTCCAGATAATGTACACGATGTAAGTGTACAAATATGTGTATATTATGTGTATATTATGTGTGCTATGCTTTATATTAAGATTAAATTTGATATTATTAATTCAAAATTTAATATGTGCTTACAGGATTTGGATGAGCTTCAAGAAGCAGAGACGGCAAATATAATGATTAGGACAAACAGATCTAGTATTAGGATCCGTTCAGTCGATACGTTCCGAGGGTATCTTTCACCTTTACATGTGAAATGATTTAACACACTCTTAATTATATATTACTCTTTATTACACTCTTATTACACTCTTTATTATATATTATAACGAAAATTATTTCAGGATTTCTATATTATTGATGATATTTGTCAATAACGGCGGTGGCCAGTATATGTTTTTCAATCATAGCGCATGGAATGGTCTGACAGTGGCCGACTTAGTGTTACCTTGGTAAATTATCTGTACCCTTTTGCATTTCATGTACATTTCGTTCTACCACTGTTATACTCTTACATTGCAATTTCAGGTTTGCGTGGATCATGGGATTGTCGATCACTATATCAAAGCGATCAGAGCTTCGTGTGTCAAATTCACGCGGGAAGATCATTGTTCGTTGCCTGCAGCGTACAATTATTCTCATACTTCTCGGATTGATGTTAAACTCGATTTATGCAAAGTCGCTAGATGATCTCCGATTTCCTGGTGTTCTTCAATTGCTGGCTGTTTCGTACTTCATATGCGCCACTATTGAGACTATATTCATGAAGACGCATCCTCAGGTTTGAATCATATATTTTTTCTTTATAATAATGTGTTACGTATGTCTACGGTGGATCAATAATAGTGATAATTAATAATCTCTTAGGACGACGTGTTACAGTTCGGTCGATTTACAGTCCTGCGAGATATCTTGAACAATTGGGCGCAGTGGTTGATCATTTTAGCGATTATGACGACGCATATTCTAATCACATTTCTTCTGCCTGTCCCGAATTGTCCAACAGGATACTTGGGACCCGGTGGTTACCATCATTTCGGAGAATTTGCTAACTGTACTGGAGGCGCAGCCGGTTACATAGATAGACTCGTGTTTGGCAGTCATATGTACTCTAAAACACAAAATCCTGTGTATGGTACCATCTTGCCTCATGATCCTGAAGGTATGCATATATTTTATTTTTTCCAATAAAAGTTTTATAAATTTTGCATAATGAAATTTATGATCAACGTGTCACTTACAGGTATAATGAACACTATATCTATAATACTTGTTGTGTACTTGGGTGTCCATGCTGGAAAGATTTTATTGCTCTACTATCAATGCAATGCTAAAGTAATACGCTGGTTGCTATGGTCATTTGTCACCGTAAGTTCCAATTTTTTTTTTATTCTACATAATGGCAACAGAAAGAAAGTACATTTATACGATTAATAATAATCGATATTTATATTCAGGGTCTTATTGCTGGAATATTATGTGACTTTGACAAAGAATTTGGAGTAATACCAGTCAGCAAGAAAATGATGTCGCTTTCATTTGTTTTGACAGTATCTTGTTTTGCATTTTTATTATATGCAATCTTATATGTCTTTGTCGATTATAAACAATATTGGAGCGGTGCACCATTCAACTACGCAGGTATGTATTATCTAATAATACATATATAAATTTCTTTTTCCTGTTGAATTTTTTTTTATCTCTTTTATGCAGTGTCCAAATATGTATTTCATTTTTTATGCAATTAAAATGAGCTTTACATATTTTTAATTTTATATTTGTTTTAGGTTTGAATCCAATTACTCTCTATGTTGGGCATATTGTCACCAAGGGCATATTTCCATGGGCTTGGACACTGTCACATGCTACGCATTGGTCAGTTCTCGCTATGAATTTGTGGACCACAACGTTATGGGGTGTTATTGCATATTGGTTGTATTTGAAAGACATTATTATATCTGTTTAAAATTAATAATGTCAAAGATATTATTAATGATTTTATCGTAAAGCATCATAATCCTGTGTTTAAGGGATTATGATTGAGTATTATTACTAATTACTATACTTACATTATTGTTAATGCAGATATATACTTGCTTATGAGACTGTGTGATTTACAAAAACAAAATTTCTAAAATAATATGTTAAATGATTCGTCTCTTATATAAGTAAATTGTTGATTGACAAATAAATTGTAAAATATAAAAATAACGCAATTTTCATTTTATTATGTATTAACTTTCTAAATAAAATTTTTATAAAATGTATTATGTGTGAATAATTTTTTATTTTTAACATATTAATTTAACAGAATTTTTTTGTATTTTACATTGCAATACTAATTATAAATAAATAATACATAAAACATATTTGTATATAATAATAAATTATGAATATAAAAAGAAAATCTTTTTCCATTTATATATTTCTATCTTTTGGATCTTTATAGGATAAACCTAGAAATTTGAAAACGTCTTCTTCGGATGTAATTTTTTCAGCTTCTCCTGGACGACCTAAAAATAATCTCTTATAACTATGAAATTTTTTTAATTGCTATATTTATGTATTGTTTCTCGATCATATTTTACCTTCGATTGTAAGACGCTTTAATGCATATTCATTCAAAGTATATTTCTTTTCCAATGCATGAGCTCTCATATTCTTGTTGAACAGATCACTCCCAGTGAAATAAAGTATAGCGCAATAATATTGATCGTGAAATGTAAGACGTATGTCTAATCTTCTGAAAGGCTTGCTTTTATCTTCTGGTAACTGACAGATTCCCTGCACAAAGATAATATATAATTAAAAATGTTTTCCTCATTCTTTCAAATGTTTTCCACTTCTTAGTCCTATTTTAATATACCATAAATTTAGTAGAGCCAAGAGATATTGTATCTGTAATCAATTTTTTCTTTTCAAGACACTCAACAATTGTTTTCAATGATATGGCCTTCTTTTTTCCATCTTTTGCTTTTGATATATAATCAGGATGAGTTACAAGAACATCGATATCTCCACTTTCCTCTTTGCCACGTCTGTAACTCCCACAGATAGTTACGAGATAAGCACTGTTTAGTTCTTTGATAGCATTCTTCAATACCTTCTCTATCTGTGCAATTTCTGCTCTTGGTATTTTCTTCTCAAAGTCATCAAAATATCTACAAGAATTTGTTGTATTAGTTGAAATATATGCAATGTCAACAAATCAATTTCATACTTCAATCCCAGTTTCTGATGATGTGTAAGCTTATCTTGATGCTTCTTAAGATCTTCCAAAGTTTTGATACCAGATTCCACTAATTCCTTTGCCTTGGCAGGACCTATGCCAGACACTCGAGCTAATAGACTAATGGCGACATTAGTATCATCTTTCTTGATCTAAAAAAACAAAATATGTATAGAATTATATATAAATTCACTCAATTATATATAAATTCATTCATATATATTGAAATTCTCATTTCAAGATTGTACATCTTCTAGTTTTTGCAGTTTTCCAGTCTGAAGAAATTCATCTATCTTCTTTGCAATTTTTACTCCTATTCCAGGTAACTTTTTCGCCTCTTCTCCACTCTTAACTCTCTCTGTCAGAGCACTTAATGTTCCAGCTGCTTTGCGATATGCATTGTATTTGTAAACGTTTTTGCTGACATTACGTTCATAATCTGCCAGTTCTGCAAAGACATTTTATCATATACTTTCGCGTATTCTTACAATACAAATCTAAACAGAATTATATTCCCTTGCGAAAAAATCATTTTATAACATACAGAAAGAAGTTACTTACCCATCAAAAAATCACATAGGTCATGATTTGGATTGTTCGCATTGCCTGTGGCCTTCCTCTTACCCATTATGCAGAAGAGAACGCGATGTAAGTTTCGTGGAAATAATCGATTCAGTTTGTCACTTCTTAATTTCACATTTGACGAATATTTTTGTTTACTGCGACGGAATAACCTTTCAAGGCGTACCGGCAGACGGGAATGCCTTTGTGCTTAAAGATCAAAAGCGCCGTATCTATAAGATATTCATGCACTATGGCTGTTATTTCAAAATCTTGAATGTCAGAAAATATTGACATCGTTTGGAGCTAATCGAACTGATGATGGATGATTGGACTGACTCAATTGTACAAATCTTTCTGTCAAAAATGTTAAACGGTTCCATTTTTCTGAAATTGAATTTTCTGTAAATTTAGATTTTTATTATTAAAATATATTTAGTATTCATTAATATTCATTCTTTTTTATACCATTAGTTATGCCATTTTGATTCCTTGTAATTAGTGTATTTTATTTATATATATATATATATATATATATATATATATAAAATTATTAGGAGTGTGATTCAGTTTTGAGGGTTTTGCGTGTTTTCGAAGACAATATCAGCTATTATTCTATGATATTTAGTTTACTAATAATAGACGCAGTAAATATCGTATTTGTACCATTTAAAAAATAAAAATTTTATATATATATATATATATATATATATATGTAATAATAAAAAATAAGATATCTTTATGTAAGGCGATGTACAATATAATAGATTAAATTTGTGTCTCAGCATATTTATTTCAAATGTTGCGTGTATACAGATTCACGAAGAAATATAAATCGATCTATCTATAATACATTCTTGCTCAACAATTCTTCCTTATATTTCTATATTTTATAACATGATATATAATAGAATCTTTTATTCATTAACTAAGAGAGTATAACTAAGTCAGCATAATTAATGGATTTTTTTTCTATTATCTCATTGACATTACGTGATGTATTAAGCAGATTTTCTTCTTTTATATATTACGTAGAAGAAATCATTTAAGTAACGGTGACGTTCGAATATCGCCACATTAACGTTTGGCATATTGTATTTATGTTTTGTGTGTGTGTGTATAATTTCTTTAATATAATTAATTTAAATGAATATATAGTTCAACATCTTAACATTCAGACCTTAGTGGTGCTTCGTATTTAAAAGTAATGTATCTAACATAAACGGTCTTATTTCCAATCTTATTATACACACACATACACACATACACATACAAAGATTTCAGAATAAAACATCGAGATTCATCAAGAAATATCGCTATGTACATAATACTCTTATGCCGCGCTGGCTTTAAGGCTGAAGAAAATGATGATTTAGAATGCCGAAAAACAATACAGAATTAAATTCAGATATAATAATTTGAACGCTCTTACAAGACCTCACCATTTACCATTTATCTATTCTTTGACGATAAGTTTTTCTTGAAATTATAAGTCACTCGAATTATAATTCAAGCATTAGTCAAGATGCCTAAAGCCAACGCTATTATTCGATAGAATATTTGGCATGCTTTCAGTCATGTATGACAACGTGTGTGATTAAAAGCAAATAAATATATATTCATCATAAATAATTTTATAGAAAGTCTTAAAAGAAAGAGATTCTTTAAAAGCGTCCTGCTTCGGAGATCTAAGATTTTTGAGATTCAATGAACAAGATAATATCATATCATTTAGTGATACAAATCGACAAAATATCATACTATCTTTCTCGACATTCAATGTATGAATAAAATAGAACATTTGTATCAATTTGTATCATTAAGTACCCTAAGTTTCATTGTAAGTTATTTCAACGTGGCAGCTAATAAACATTATTCTCACGATGGTCGAAGAATCATGTAATCTGGACGGATCTTTGTATCTAATCACAACGCTAAGTTAATTCACTTGAATGCATAAGTACTTTTTTTTTGTTAAACCCTACTTTAAACGGGAGGTAAACGATTATAAGTTGCGTAGCTTTTTACGCAACAGCCTGAAACGAAAAAGCAAATAGCAAGTATAACGACCAATATACCGATAAATATATAAGCACGTAGCAGTGGAAATCTGTCTGGTAACCACAGAATTGTAAATTCAACGGTCTTCTCTTGAGTATCTGCAATTTATATACACACACCGATGTAATTATGACCAATAATAAATCTTGAGAAATTCAACATATTGAAAGATCTATACCTATGTACGCAAGTCCGTAACCCATGTGTGGCGTACCCATTCTGTAAGAACAGGTGGGTATTTGTATTTCGTGAATATCCCCTACGTCCATTCTTAATTGGTACAGAAGCGTTTCATAAGGTGACAAAATCCAAACGTCGCTTAACTGATCTGTCGCTGTGTCCAGACTTATTTGCATCGCTTTGTGTTCGTGCGCGGTAAAAATGACTTGCGGTGATAACTCTTTGATTACCTATAAGATCAGACAGTGGTATAAGATAAATCATCAAATGAGCTTCTCTTATTTGTAATACTTGAAAAGTACATTTTGTACGAAACTTCCGGGCGTAAACAGCAAAGGTATATGGCTAAGAATAACATTAGTTGTATTCCTTTCTGCGTAATCATTAAGAAATGCATCCTTCGGCGCTTCCGGCATCGTGCGTGTCAATCTATTTACCTAAAACAAAATATTTGCCAATTTATCTCATAAACACGCAAAGATTATATCGAGAAGATTTGCGTTTACTTTGAAAAAGGTAACGGTCTTGTACACTAATGTGTCTGGCTGAGTATATGCGAAATTAAATCTCTTGTGGATGTTGGGAGAAACACGATCGTTTTCACCTCCAATATCATTGTCGCCTGGCAAATAAATTTTCTAAAAGACAAGACTAGCAATGAAACATAATTTCCACAAAAAAGGAAAAAAGAAAATTACATAATTAAAGTAAAATACCATTATGTCATCTGGCATCGAAAATATTGAATCTAATCTCCTCTTGTATCTTTCAAAATCTTCTGCATTAGCTATATGACCTTCATCCATGAGATCACCTAAGAAGGCAATAACGTGCGGCTGAGAAAATTTTAATGCTCTCGAGAAAGTCTTCTCTAAATACCTGTGCAATAAAGTACAAATGATCTATAAGGCTTTCGTCTATTAATTACAATAAAATTACTAGATATTTTGTTGGTCATACCTATCACTATCCCATCTTGCTATCCATGAACCAAAGTAATTCTCATATTTTTCCCCGAGTATTTGAGGATCTGCGACAAGAAGAATCTTGACGCACTCGGAACATTCGCGCATGGTCCACTTGAGCTTTTGTACTTCATATACGAGAAATTCATTGTAAAATATTGTCACAAGAACAATGATACCAATTGATATTACTCTGTGCTTCAACCTGTTTAATATAAATTATTAATCATTTATAATTTTATTTTTTTATACATTATATTGAAAAGTAACTCTTAGATTTTGTAACTGTTGCAAAACAAAAACAAGTCATTGCTAGTCATTTTATATAATCACGATCCATTTTATATCAATTAATAAAAATGTTTAAATAATATAAATAAAACAGTGTCTGTTTTGTTTAATTTAATATATTTCTTTATTAATTAATAGCTTATCATTTTGCTATCAAGTTTTGCATCAAATCAAGTATTTATTTGAAATAATTCACAGAGCAGATTTTAATTTTCTATTTTGTAAAAAATAATCATTATTTGAACTCGAATGTAATGTGTTTTTGAACGACCTATTACATACACTTGTTAAAACAATTGCATAAAAAAATTACCTATTACGTCGTAACATCTCTCCGCAACTTACAGCATTCTACAACGCTGATTGAAAAAACTCAATGACGCAGTCTTGAGTTCGTTCATCGGTATATTACGATTGATATCATCAGTTTTAATAGCAACTAGATCGTTGGCACGTTTGTGATGACGAGAGGTTAAATGGTCATGTACACACACAAGACGAGTTTAACTTTTTATTCACCATCTTATCGCTATTATGATCCCTGAAATCCTCGAACACAAACTTGCATTCTTATGCCATTAATGTAATTATCGTGCGATGATCGGTACGCACCGTAATCACGTAAAAAAAATAGAGAATTGTTTACTACACGCTACATATTCAGTTCAGGTTATGTTCCATTGTTCACTGCCACTAGTTGTCAGTGTAAATACTTGGACACCTTTTCAGCAGCTTGTTCAATGCTCAGTGTTGGTGACTGTCAATGCGTGAATTGTTATGGATATAAGAATAATATTAAATATACACAAAATAAAAATTATCAACATTATAACTTTATCACTTAAATTTTGACTAATTAACTATTTACTATCCAACGTTGAAAAAATATATCAAAAATATCTGACAAAATTTTTTCAACAAAACTTTATTTTCGAGAAAATCAAATTTGTAATTAAAAGAAATAAAAGAGACTTTTTTAAAACTTCATATATGTGTGTAATAAAAAATGTTAAAAAATGATAATTTCAATATAAATGACAAAATTTAATTTTCAATCATCCGTTTGTATAATATCTATAAGAAAACTAAAGCCTATTGTATGAAATGATCTTATTTGGATATTTCAATCCTTTTCTTTTTTATATAAAATTATTCCTTTCTCGATGCCACCAATAATTAGTACGTATATCTTTTAAGCTTGTGAAATTAAATTAAAGCGGAATATACCAGCAATATATCAATTAATATAGTATATCTTACAATTAAAATTGATTCACTTTTTATTAATTAGCGCCATCGTTAATACCATTATTATTGGGGTATACTGAATTAATTATTTTACTAAAACTACAACTGGAGGGCTCCCCTCGTCAGTAGTCGGCCCTGGCCACAACATATGCGAGTGTTTACATGCGCTGTCCGCGACTCGCTTCCGCCCATCCACGGCATCCACCGACCACCAGTACACCTCAGTACACCTACGCGTTTGTGTAAGTTTCATTTTTTCATGCTCCTATTGGAGAGCAAGAACGACGGCAACGACGACAACGACGTGCATCAAGTGAGAAACGCGTGATCTCTATGAGAGGACGCGCAGTTTAGTGAAACGAGAAAGAGAAAGAAATACAAAATCCACCGCAGCGTCGTGCGATCGCCGTAACGATGGGTGGCTACGCGAGCAAGATCGCGTCAATGTCGAACCTGGCTGTGCACAACGTCTACCGGGGTTGCAAGCGAAAATACATCGAGGAGTACGACTGTGACTCTGAGTCCGATTACATCGAGCGGACGTTGCACACGCCGAAAAAGTAAGATCGCTCGGCCGGTTTGCATTTATCTCGGGCATTTTATCTCCCTTTACTTCCTTGCTATTCGACGACAACTGTCATATTATATCGTGTAGAGCTTTTGCATTTAAATCTCGTATTCTGTTTATAGGAGAAAATTGTTGACAACGGCGCAGTACATATACAAGACCCTATTCCAAGAGGAGAAAGGCAGTGACATAACTGTTCTCATACTTGGACGTGCATGGAGATTGCATAAAGTTTATATTAGTCAGGTATGAGTCATTCCTACGTGAACTCCCTCTCTCGATGTCTTCCTGTAGGTCATGAAATTTCAATAACAGATTCTCTGATATGAATTTAACTCTTGATAACTGATAGTGAGTCTATCGAATCTACTTAATTGTAAATCTCTTTGTAAAAAATGTTAAACAATTTAATTTTTTTTATTACATTTTCAAATTTCAGATTATTAAGATATAAACTTAATATTGATTTTTTTAAATACGAATTGTATTATTTTGATTCCTTAAAATTAATTAGTGCCTTTTAATTAATATTTAAATTAAATGGATCTTACAGATCCAGTATTAGTAATTGTGTTTTGGCGTCAACACTTGAGATATTAAATATTCAATTAAAATTTGACATTATTCCATTGTCTGCTATTGTTTGTGTTTTAACGTTAAATATCTTTGAAAACAAGTCTTGTAGAAATTTAAATTTTATTAAAATAAAATTTATTTGGAATTACAAAAGAAATAAAGTTTTTTTTATTGTATTTTTCAGTTATTGTTTGTTAAAAGTTATACATTTTAATATAGCTTATAATATTAAATTCTTTGTTGCTGATATTAATATAGTTCTAATATTTTTATTAAGATAAAATATATATATAGATTTTAAATTAGTCGAAGAATCTGTTTTTAAATTTATATCATAATTTTAATTATATTTTTGTAATGTCATGATATGTAAATTTAGGACAATGTATACAAAAAATTAATTTTTTTTAGAGTCCATATTTTGCTAGCATGTTTTCTGGTTCTTGGAAGGAGGCTAACGAAAAAGTCATCAGTGTTGAAATCACAGATCCTAATATTACAATAAATTGTAAGAGCATCATATAATTAAATATTGAAATTAATCTTATGCTGTATAAAAATTAAAAATAATAGATAAGAAGATATATACTACATTATCGAGAAATAATATCTAAAATTATTCCAGCATTGTCTGTGGTATTGGGCTCATTATATCAAGATGAAGTCAGTTTGGAGCCAAAGGAAGTGGTTTCTATCCTGGCAACTTCTACCCTGTTTCAATTACAAGGCTTAATAGACGAGTGTGTAGACATAATGATAGAAACTACAAATAGCGAGACTGTTGTGTCATATTATAATGCAGCTGTGTCGTATGGTGTGCCTACTGTGAAAGCAGCTGCGAAACGTTGGCTGGAGGTCAATCTATTGGGTTATGGATGGCGACATCCGTCCTTTCTGAAAGAAATTTCACCAGATCTGATGACAGAATTAGTGACCAGTCCTGATTTAGTTGTTTTGCAAACAGAATTTTGCATATACATGATGTTACGCTTATGGTATGTTTAATGTGCATGCAGACATCTATATTTTGCTTCTAAAACAAACGATAAAATTATCGTGTTTCTTCTATATATAATCATACATGATTGCTGTATATTATTATGCAGGTTATTTGCACATATACATGATTACGAACATGAAACACTAAAGATTGACGAATTTTTCAAAAATCACAAGTGGACTGAACCGTTTTTAACAACTGAAGAAGGCAAGGAATACGCAGCACCTTTCAAAGCATTAAGAATGAAATATTTATTGTTACATGAACAAGATGATAAAATTTTATACAGTGATAATTTAATACCACCAGACTGGCTACATAGTGCTTACAGAGAACAATGGCTTCACTTATTAAGAGTGGATGGAAATAAAGATAGAGGGTAGGCACAAATACAGTTGAATTTTTTTTAGTAGAAATGATATAAATAGGACTATATATATTTTTTTCTCTATGTACAGTCCAGTACAAATGACGGAAGAGGAATTTTCCAAGGAGTGCTATCGGTGTGGTAGATGTGTCGAGAAACCAGGTGAACACATTTGGAGGTGGAAAGCATTTCACTATGGGCTAGATTTACTAATGACTTTAGATACAACTAGCCTGCGGATTGAAAGAAATCACAGAATAGACTGTGAGCATATCAAGGCAAATCACAAAGAGCATAAAATACTGATAAAGTAAGCTGTAGATTATTGGCTAATTTAACAGTTTACATTAAAAAATGATAACAATATAAATTTTTTTTTTATTTTAGAGTTTGTTTATTTTCACTGAATGAACAACGCCAAGTGAAACATGTCCAAGACTCGCGTATACTGAGATTACGTTTGAGAAGGAACACAGAAGTAAGTTTGCGTCGACATTTAAGAGCCACGAATCCCGTTTTTAATTTAATATACAATACGCAATAAATCACATGTTAATGCATCTTTTTCTCAGCACGAAATAATGGCCCTGGACAAACAGCTATGTTATCCTTTGTACATATCGGTCAACATGCAACTAGTCACTCCACTCACATTAGGACAAGAAGACACATCAACTGACATACTTTCGGATACTTAGCATTTCGAGAATGTAATGCTTTATGAACATGTAAAGATAAAGGATGTGGGATCCAATTGACGCTTTGTAATATATTTTGTTTAATTATTACGAATTTTAGACGAAATTCGTAGACACACGTTACTATTTGGCACAACACTTAAATAAGAAAGAAATATGGATTTCTAGAAACCAAACTTTTTTTTTTACAGAAGATACAGAATTTATAAGAATCCATTCTTATCGTACTCTCTCATTTCTAACAAATTCTTTAGTTAATTTGGAATCAATTTTTTCAATGAAAATGTTTTATGCAGGATCTATAATAGAAGTTGTACAGTTGTGGAGTCTTAAATAGGAAAATATAATCGATTATTTTTCTTATATTAGATTGGTAAATTTCCTACGATTTAAGACCCCACGATCGTCTATAATTCCTATTGTAGATCTTGCATTGTAGTTTTTAAATTAGTAGTAAATAATAGACATTTAAATTTATATTTAAATAGGATAATAATAAAATTTATATTTAAATTGGATCGCGAAGAAAAAATTCTGCGGTATTTTTTAGTTCGAAATTGTATATACAATATCTTCGTTAAAAATGATCAAAATTTAAATTTAAAAGAAAGATTTTAGATCCGGTTGCACCAACGTTACTTTGACTTTAAGCGAGACTTAAAACTCTGTATCTCGTTTTACAATCGAAAAGAGATAGGAAAGAGAGTTTTAAGCCTCGCTTAAAATTAAAGTAACGTTGGTGCAATTGGGCTTTAGACCTTGAAATTTCTACTTTCGAATAATTACTATATTTTTTAAATTTATGTGACTTTTGTAATTTTTACATATAGAAAATTACGAGCTGAAACAAATTAAAAATTTTCTTTCCACTTTGTAGATCTGTAGTGTGTCTCAAAAAAATTTGAGCAAATTTTCGATTAGCTATCGTGAAAGTTTGAAGTTTTCTCTACAAAATGTTTAAATTGACAATTATATCACTCGATAGAGCAACGTTTCAGCTTTAAAAAATCTGATTTTTTAACTGCGATGTGATGATTTTTAACGGAGCAATTAAAATCAAAATGCCCTTTTATTTAATCCGCATGTAATTTGGTAACAAAAAGTCGTAGGAATTTCTTTTTAATGAACTTTTAGGAAAAACTTTAAGCTTTTACGTCATATAGTCGAAACAAATATTTTCGCAACAAATATATTCTGTATATAATTTTGAGCTAACAAAATACCGCAGAACTTTTCCTCCGATCTAATAAATAATAAAATTTTACTTTTACAATAATTTCAAGTAGACTTTAGCAAAATTTCTATATTAAATGTCACATAAAGATATAGATAATAATATTTAAAATTGTGGAAAGTTTTAAATATGCAATTCAATATATTTTAGAAAATAATCATCTTTCAAATTGCTAAAGAATCAGTCATTAAAAAATAACACGATAGAAATGGAATTTTGACATACATTTGTATATCTATGTACAGTAATGCATTTGATACGGTTAACGCATTTAATGTGGTTCACATTAATTATAGTGGTCATTCCAACAAGCTTTAATCTCATTAGATAGATTTTAATCTTTTTTCATATATATATATATATACGTACTGAGAGACATATTGTGATGCATAACAATGCTATTAAATGCTATTTTAAAGCGGTTCATTGACACATTTTGACTGATTAAATTGCATCAGTAATAATCTGATAAGGCAATGCATAATCAAAATTTCTGTCTGACAATGCATAATCAAAATTTCGTTTAATATCGAACTTGATCCACTTTTTGTAATTAATTTGTACACAATTTCTTAATGCCAAATAGTTCTATTAGAATACCATTATAAGATTTTTTTTCGATGTCCATTGACTTTGGTTATATGATGTCCCTATATTTTTTCCGTATTCGAATATAACAAGAAATGAAGAAATTAAAGTTAATTGATATCGAAGGAAAAAAATTTTGAGCGTTTATCGAGATCGGCAAATTAGCAAATGAAAAGTTAGTTAGTTAACACACATTTTTAGTTTGCAATAATTTACGCTTCATTAACGATCTAATTTATTTGCAAGATTTCCCATCTCGTATACCTAGCATTATTAGCAGTATTAAATTTTTGATTACGTATTCAAAGTTTTATAAAAAACTATAAACTTGAAAGATTTCTGTTTTTACATCCTTTATTTGTAAGAAAACAGTTAAAAAAGAAAAGTTTAATATTTAATTTGAACATATTGTTTAGGAAAACGATCAAACGCTCTTCTGTCTTCCTATCAATAAAGAGTTATCTTCGATTCTGGTGCCTTTTTAATATTTACAAAAATGGACGAAACTAATGCGTATGTGTGAACCAACTTTTATAATGTGCATAAGATAATTTTGTAACATTTTCTTTTTGTAAAAGGTTTTCTTACTATGACAACTGTTCGGTGAAGTTAATAAAAATATAACACACTTTACACAATTTCTCATACCTATCTTTATAAAATGATCCTTACAGCATTTGTACGGAAGGTATAAAATATCATAAACATAATCAATTTATCAGTAATACTTTTTTACACATAAATTTTGGAATAGAATATCGTTTCGTAGCCTAAATCACTACTTTTTACGAAAAGTAACGATTATGATACTACGACAAAACGTATGTAACTAAAGGAAGATGGTTATTGCGTGAAGAAACACATTACTTTTATTAATCATTCAACACTTTATTATTGGCAGAATACTTTTTTCTCTTTCTTTCTGTACATGATATATGATATTGTAATGTCATTTGATAATGATCATTACGAACATTTCAATGAGGCTTGAGATTCACGCATTCTTTCGATACGTGTCGCAGCAACGATAGTTATATGGAAAAAATGTTGGAATTTTCTAAATTTTTTTTTAAAAGATAATGCATTATTGAAGCCGATCTCAATATAATAATCATTAATTTCGCACGTAATTCAAAGTGCAACATTTTGATGAAGAGGTGTTACTTCAGCTTGAAAACAGCGACCTATAATTAAAAAATTCTCTTATAACAATATTTTTACACATAATATATTTTATGTTATAATATTATATAATAGCAGAGAGAATCTTGAGAGCAGCTATCTCCTCGGCCTTTTTTGTAGGATCATCGAAACCTTATATTACCGCAACCTCCATTTTATGCCATTAGAAATCCATATGCCATTAGAAATCCATTGAAGGGTACTACTAAGTATTCACGTCATAAGGTCACTGAATACCCTTTCCCTCAATGAAAGAACGATTTTATAAAAGTATCTAAAAATTTAGATAGATACAAATGTGAATATATATATATAATTTTGTTGGACTATTAAAATAATTATATAGAAAACTCAAACATGATTTAGCAATTAATTTAAGTGTTCTACGTAATTATTTTGATATTTTTAAATAATTCGAAGTAAATTTTTAGATATTTTAACAAAAGCATTTTTTCTTTGGATATCTAATGCCATGTTAAAATGGATGATGACAGTAGTGTGAATTTCGATGGTCCTACGAAAAAGGCCAAGATAACCACATTTAGACTTCTCTTTCTGATAAAAACTATGTGTCGCTACTTTCAAGATACAACAGCTATTTTTTTTATATTAATTGTAGACTCATGTTTTCTGTTCTATAATGCAACAATAACTTTTACTTTTTTTTCCTTTTTAATCGATAAAGTGCGGTAGAGCATTATCTGATCATTCGGCAACTGCAATATTTTTTTCACTTGAACAAGATCGCGAAATTAATGTTCTCGCTCATGCAAGAAATATATGTCACGCGAACAATTCCACGTAATAATTGTGACGACCGTTTATATACAGTTTTCAATACAATGTATGCAATTGCAGAATATTTATACGATACGATATACTACCTTTGAAATATAATGAATTCCAATCATACGGCGATGTTTTCAATCGTTTACAACGCGGCTATTATTGCGACATGTATCAAAAAAATACAAGCGAATTGTCTCAACAACAAGAACTCCGCATTTCTGTCAATTGTCTGAGCTCGTCCCGAATGAGAGATTGAATAAAATCAATCTCGAAACGACAAAGAAGATAAAAGAGAGCTCTTTTTGGAAGAAAATTTCTTACTGTCAGATTTGCGTATAAAATCAAATTGCAAAAGTATATGTATAAATAAATATATCTATTATTAAAATGATAGGAAACGTAAAACAGTATTCAATAACATTGACGCAGAAAGAAATTTCGTCGCATTCATATTTTAATACTGTCTTTTTTATACACAAATATTATATTTATTTAAGAAAATATAAAATCTTGAAGAAAAGATACTATCAAATCTACGAAACTCGATGTTAATATCATAACTGATTTTTTATGCAAACCTAACAACAAAAAGTTTATCTCGTTCTAATTATTTTATAACAGTAACGAAGGAGAGGAATGAACAATCCGTTTGGTATCAAATTTAAGAATTAACGCAGTTCATAATTTTAGTGTTAATTATATCACAGAATAGTCTCTGGAAAAACATAATTTATATTAATTTATAATTTATGACAATGCCAGAATGGAAATCGTTTGTTACATCCCATGTGCTGTATCCTCTTTTTCTTATTTTTTTCCTTTTCATTTTCTTATCGATATCATATCACGTTCGTCACGGTTGTTGCCACATTTGCACTCTAATGATAATTATTAGCAGTATTATTTGTAACAATGGGTCGGTAATGTACGTACTAACAATAACTATAATAATAATAGTAATAGTAGTGATGATAATAGTACCTAGTAAACAAACTGTCCGCAGTATAGTAGCAGATTGGTAGCAAATTCAATTGGAAATTATTAGCGAATTGGCATTACCTATGTTCGCATTAGGCTTATATTTTGTCAACTAAACCTGCTGACGTAACTAGATAAATCGGTGGCAGAAATCAAGTAGAATCTGTTAAACACTTTAATTCTGTTTTCAATATGCAATAAATTATAATAAAGTAAATCAACGTCTGCTTGATTTCAGCTGTCAATCTGGTATATATTATTATTGCTATAATGTTGCCTTTCCATCATCATTTTGCCAGCAGTATTGAGTATGCCAGATCCGTAACTTTTTTGCCAACAAAATTTGCAAAAATTTGGCAGAATTTGTTTTCGCGACAGACTGTTTGGTAACGACCCATATCAATGGTGATAATGGCAACGACAGGATGTAACAGCGGTATTATAAAGATAAAGATGATCGTTTTGTAGAACTACTATAATGCGTAGTTTATATTGATCAAACGTCTACTTCATCTAATTTCTCTTCATATTTTTGTCAATAATCCATCTACTTTTCATATGTCATATGTTATTGCTCATTCGTTATGTTTGCCGACATGCTGCTGTATATATGTTGCCATTATTATTACTATTATTATTAGCATCAGTATTATAGAGGATGTTCGATTGTTATAAATTTAAGCGCATAATAGTTGTAAAATGTTCTATTCTCTTAAAAAATATGAATAATTTCTAAGTTATAAAAAGAAATTTAATGAATTTTCCAAATGAAATATTCCTTATTTTTAAGAATTTTTTTCATATTTTAAAATTTTCGAACTTCTCCAGATTTTCTAAGTTTTCTTCGAATAGTTTTACAGAATAAGAAAAATCTTAGAATATTTCACGTTTTAAAAAAATTATAGCGTGAAACTTTTCTGAGACAACATTTCTGAGAAACGTAAAAAAACCTGAGAAATCTTCTAAAAAAATTGTAAAATTTATGTGAAAGTTCTGTAAAATTATGCGAAGAATTTTAAGAAAATTTTTGATCAAGATTATCTCAATTTGAAGTATGGTGGTACTTAACATAACTTTTCAAAATTATGAAAAGAACGTAATATCTCGTTAAATTTCGCCAATTTTGTCAATGAAAGTTTCAGTTTCCGACTGAGAACTATTGTCCACTATAAATGTCCACTATAATTGTGCGCTCTCATTATCGAACATCCTGTATTTACCGAAGACTTATTTATTACCGAACACCTCTCCTTTCTATCAATCGCGAGCAAAAGAGCAACAATTAAGGACCGATTTTCCCAACGTCGGTCAACTGATCCCTTTGTCTATATATCAACATGCGCGTTCTAAAACGAGATAGAGAGATACTTATCTGATTTAATAAATTATATTATTAAACGCTTTACATGAAAGTGCAACAACCGACCCTAATTGAGCTATCGAATTTAGCATTATGCTCAATTATTATTGCACAAACACGCACAAACATACAAAGCATTCACACAGCATACAAACAGCGATTATTGTACGCTCAGGTGACTCAGGCTTAAACTGCACTTATTGCAAAGTTCTACGAAACACGCGAATAATTCGTGGACACGACGGCGAATCTTCAATTCTCATTAGAGCTAAATGCGAGGTCTCTCTCTTTTCCTTTCGATATATCGTCGATATGTTATATCTGTTTTACATTATCCTGTCTTTTACAGTTCATTATAGAATCGTTTAAAGTTTAAAGAAATGATATATCGTATCCATTCAAATTATATTTCAATTTAATCGGAAAACTTGGTATCAAGTAGTATTAATTAAGTGGAGATATCGAATGAATGGTGAGAGCTTTAGATAAACGTAATTTTTCAAAGATTAAGTTAATAAACTTTCAATAAAACAAATGTTTGTCTATTACATCTTCATTATTTCTCTGTTTTTTTTTACTAAATTTAAAATAATTGTTAATTGTTAATTGAAAAAAATTATATGTAGTTATATTAAAAACTATAGTTAAATTTTTATAGATATGTCTAATTATATTATTATGTGCAGTTAAATTAAAATTCCATGTTATAAATCGATAATAATTTACTCAAAAGTTTTCCATATATTAAATATAATTTAATCGGAAAAACTTATGTTATATAAATTATATCACGATTAAATTATGATACGTGATAAATAATACTGAACGGATGCGACGCGGACGCGTCCCGTATTATATCCCGTTTCGTTTCGCAAATACGCTACGTATCATTGCACCTCTAAAAATAAGCATGCCCGTCAATCTCGCGTGCAATTCCATTTGGCTTATTATTTCAACGACAAAATATATTTTTATATACTTTTTTTACTTCGCGTGCATATACATCGTAATTAATGCGTACACACATACAGGCAGGCACACTCATGCACAGACACGCGAATGTGTGTTCAGCGGTAGCAGGCGAGGTGCGAAATGTGTTATCGCGATGCCGCTACTTTGTTACCGTGTATTTTACTCTTTATTGTTATACTAATCGTAAATTTTCATAAGATATTCACCTCTCCTACTAGCGTTCTTTTTTTATCCCGATATTGCACTTGTCGCACGTTAAAATTCGATCGTTCCTGTACAAAAATAGACAAATCGATAGGAATTGATAGGAATGCGTTCTGCAAAAAACTTACTATTTCTTTTGAACCACGAAACTTTGCAGATTTAAGAGATCGCGTAAGGTTGTTGGGAAAAACTGTGATAAGAGACATTTTTAAATATTTAAAAATAATTTGAGAAATTTCAATAATAAATAAACTAATCGTAGAAGGGATTCCTTAATCGATTCCTCTTAATCTGTCTATGCAAAAAAATATCCGGAAATTCTTTATCTGAACAGCCGAGTCAACACAGCCGATGAAATCCGAATGAGAATCGCGCGATAAGCGCGATATCAGCGCAACACGAGAGGCATCGGTGATCAATTCTTTTTTTTTTTTTTATACGCAGAGGCCGTGGTATCTTTTTTTACGTTTTCTCCTGGTTTTTTTTCTTCGCAGAGATATGTATACTACTGAAATGTCGCCCTCGCGCATCTGGCAGTTATCACCGTTACGCTACGTTAATTAATCTGGCTACATTACGGACCGTTCGCAGCCGAAGACACCATTCGAGGGGTCGATTAAAATCTAAAATCTCTTCGTTAGCGGCAAAAATTTTAAATTATCTACGAGAAGTTAGCTGAACGTCGTCCTTCGTCCTTCAGAACAATTATCAAAAAGGCCCTCGTGAATGCAAGTGCGCGAGAAATCGGGATTTTTTTAATCTCGCGTTGAGAAGCCGATCTCGAAATCCTGAGAAGTACAGGGGGGCGACGCATCGGATTCGTTGTATAATTCGAGCTAGCTAGCTGCTTTGGAACGAGTGAAGGAAAAATTCAATATTGCTTGGGTGCGAAGTTTCCTTCGTTGGCGGCGTGAAGATTGACGTGCCTCAATTGTCTGACGCTATTTAATTAGGCCGAAAGCCGGTATAATTGTTGATAGGCTTAGATCCGTATTCATATGCCGTAGATCGATCCACGATTAATCCTCATTTCAGGCGAGAGCTAGATTTGTACTAAAGATTGAACCAATCAGATTTATTAAATCGTGGTTTGAGAAGCGTATTTCAAATGAAAGACTGATTCAAACTCAGCTCAAATTGGATCTCAAATTGAATCGCGACGAACTATGAATACGACCTTTAAAATCGGAACAACGACTTTTCCCCAGCAGCGTACGATACAGCCATTCTTTCGCAATCCATTATTTTATACTTATCCATCACAATCCATCATACTTATTACTCTAACTCATTTTGAAATCACTACGTTACTAAGTCTAAGGCTACTTATCGCTTTTAATTGAAGTATCTCTAATTATTCCAAAGTCATCAATCCAAATCTTAAGTATTTTGGCTGTATCGAACCCTTATCTGAAGATCAGGTGATCCATCCAACAAAGAAGATTTTTTTCGTCATCTCGCAATCTTCTTATCGGGAAAATTGTAGCTAGTAGGGAAATTGACAACAACGATCGACTGGCGTTCGATCGATCAATATAACGGAGTGAGGAGTAAATCCAAGGTATACGAACGGTCCGTGCGGCGCGACGACGGGCCGGGGATGGAATCTCAGATTTTCAGGGTACGACTTGAAGAACAACTAGGCAGAATTAGGCTGCTGAGAGGGAGATACGAGATGGCACGATCGGGCACGATAGGAGCAGACTCGGTGTCGCCAATATGGCAGTCAGAAGGGATGCCAGTGGCAGTAGGGACGGCGTGCGGAGACTCTCGACGGAGTTGCACAGATCACTGGTACACGAGCAATATATAGCGCGCACATCGTGGGTGCCGGTCCTCATAAGGCACTCGCCGTTGTCCTTCTCGGCGTCCGTGATGTAGCCGCAGCTGCGGACGACCCTCTCCTTCCCGTACACTGCAACAGTTACGGGAAACGACATTGAAATCTCTGTTTTTAAATTACCTTCGCTGCTTAGAATCTAGAATTATTTAAATGAGATTTAAATCTATGATAGGTATGATCTTTGAACCGGGAATAATCACCTGTGGAATGATTTTTATTTCCAACAGCGAACGAACGCTCAGTCACGGTAATTTCTTTTATTGATTCGAAAATCTATATGTATTTTTTTTAACTTCATCTACAGAATTCTATAAAAGCTTCTTTCACCAACTTCTAGTTAAATTAATCGACGATCAACTCGCAGAAGTGCCAAGAGCAGTTTAATGTAACACAATGTCTCCTCTCTCTTCCTCTTCTGAGACAAATTATGTTTAATTCTCACGTTGGCAATCGTGATAACTGAGCTAGCCATCGATTAGCGTTAATCGGTGAAAGAGATCCTAAAATCTCACCTTACTTGTGATTTCACCTTACTTTTTAAGAAAATAAATACTGAATTTATTCAAATAACACTCAATTGTCGCGAGGTAGAGATACACACAAACGTCACTTTGATTGAAACTTGACGAAAGTTTGAATTACAATATGTAATTAATAATTATGACTTTTAAGTGAAGTTGTAAAAATATGTCAGATAATTGTTTACGTTGAAAAATTAGAAGACCATTCTTGAGTTAAATGCGCGGTTATTTATGTTTCGAACTTGTCATTGATGGTTCAATGGACTCTTTGATTAATTCAGAATCGATAGCTTTCGAACGAAAATGCTTATAAATAATTCAATTCCTCATAATTAATCCAATCGCATTAATGCCTTTGTCATAACGTTGCCCATTGAAGTGACATTATTGCAATGCTATCGCAATACTCATAAAATGTAATATAAATGTAGAATGATATTTGTGAGTTGCGGATCAAAGCATGCCTAACTTGTAATTGATATAAACAATGTTTAATAAATAACAATTTTTTAATATGCAGTAAATCATTACAGTTGCGAGCTGTTATTTGAAAAATTATTATAATAATAAATGTAGAGTTAAATTAAAGTGAAAAGTGATAAACAATGGTTATTTTAAATAAATATAAGACTTTCAGAATTTCTGTTAGGTGAAATTTAGCAAAGAGAGACTTCACCTTTTTGACTGATTTTTCGGCAAAGGGTAGGCTCCAAGTGACTGAGGTGCTCCAGACGAGGTTGAAAGCTGCAGTTTACAGTCCCCAAAGTGTACGAATCGAATGGGTCGCCACATCTGGGGTCATACTCGCTGTTGCATTGGTAACATATTATCGCTTCACCTGAAATAACAAAAAAAAAAATCGATCATCATGCAATTGCATTTGCAGTCGGATTTGCGAAGAATTATTATAAGATCGAATAAAATTGTTTCTTCTGAATCTCGAAATAGCTATTTCTAAGAAATAGATATTTCTAAGATTTTTTCTGTATATTTTTATTTAAACAGTGGCAACTGATCTTATACATTTATACGAGAGATTACGATGAACATTTCGTGCAACTGGTTAAAATTTTCTCTTTCCCTTTGTATTTTATGAATATTTTAGTGGCTCGTATTTTAGAGACCAGAAACTTGGCCGTGATTTCTCGACAAATTCAACTAACGTCAGCCGCGATGAGGATTAATCGGGAAAAGGTCTGATTCACGTTTTGCCTTTCTGTGACGTAATAATGCGCGCTCGGTCGCATCCCACGGAAACCAGGCTGATACGGCGCCAGCTGATATCGAACAGTCAGCCGAGACACGCGAAGACCTTCACTCAGCTGTCTCGTAGTTCGATACGAAGAAACCGAATTTTTTTCTGCCGGATATAAAATTAGACGATTGCACTCCCATAAAAAAGATTTCTAGATCCTATGCTATATTATTCTTCAATCTATCATCGAATACAAAATGAGTATATATATATATATATATATATATATATACGTGTATATGTATATATATATGTATATATATATTAGGTGTTGGAATTAATTCGTAGCGTTTTTTAATGAAAGAATGTTATTTATTTCACATGAGCATTAAAAAATACATTAATGAAAGTACTTCCCATCACTTGTAAAACGAATTAATTCCAACACCTAATATATATATATAAACAATCATACTTGTAATTAACAGAAGAATATTTTACTCTTAAAAGGAAAATTCTTATAAAATAAAATAATCTTGAAGATCAGTTTTGTACCAAATATTTGGAGCCAACATAAAAAAAATCTTGCTTACATTTTGAATATTCTTTTAAATAAGATTGAATACGTGCGTGTCTCAAACTTAAATATATCAACAGTGTTTCGTCAACAACTGAATTTTATTCAAACCGATTTACAATGAATTATCGTACAGTTTCATTGAAGTCGGATAATTTGCAAGTGCATGAATCTAAGGGATTTATTTCGTTTGCATTATGCATAAATTGCATTTGTCGATGAAGCAAGGATAAAATTTGAATGAATGGTGATTATTTGGTGAGCAAAGGTTTATTCGTTATTGACAAAATTAAATATAGAGGAGCTTAAGCTTCTTATTATGAGATAGGTGCCTAATATGAGATAGTAGCATTTCTTAAACTGATGAATGCTATCTATTGGTTCCACTATGAATTTATTCTTGGATTGAAAACTATTTAAAGGGAAATTCATTATTAGATTATGCCTATAGTCATTGTAAAAAAAAAATTTTAGATGTCTTCATTGAGATGAGTCTTTAAATCTTGTTTATTATTTAATAAATAAATATTTGGCAATAAATTCTTTATATAGTAAAATTGTACTAATAGAAAAAATACGGGTTGAATTGCTTAATTACAGAAATTAGATTTGATGATCCTAAAGCCGTAAAGCGTGGAAATAATATATATCCATACATATGATCCACATATAACTTATATATAATTATAATGGATCATATACGATTCAGACAAAATCCATATATAATTATATATGAGCGATTTTTTCCCGGGTTATATAAATGTTAGGGTATTTCTAATATGAAATAATCTATGTTTCTATGTTATAGAAAATCGTAAAGTATAAATGTTATTGTACAATAATAAAAAGGATAACCGGAATGAACATCAAGTGCCTATTTCTGCGATATTTGGTTGCAACTGAAGACAAGTTCTGGATATAATCCATCGCATATTTTCACGTATGCTGACTGTGTTTATTTGTATTTTAGAAACATTAAATAAAGTTTTTTTTTTAATTGCAGTACTGATGTACTTTGCATTTTATTATCGATTTCTCGAGGCATCCCTCATTAAAAGCACAATTTTTTTACTTTGCGATTTGCTCACTTTTTACATTTCTTTAATTTAAAAAAAAATAGAATTTTAATTAAATTTACATAACTGTACATATTAGTTTTTTAATTCTGCTCATAGATTTCTAGCACTTATCCAAAATGAACTCGGTATCTGATAGGAATCTTCCTTTTACGTATACGCTATACATGCACAATTAAAATACAGAAACGCACGCATTGAAAAAGAATAAGAGAAATAAAAATCAAAGAGAATACAAAAAAAAACACTGCACAATAAATAAATAATAAAAATCTACGTTGCTAATTAAAATTTTGCTTTTATTTTCTCTAGATAAACAAATTATTTTTTCAGAGAAAACAAAACAAAGATTTCAAATTTCGAGAATTTAAAGTTCTCCCAGAATACACACTACAGGAACACACAGATAATGGTGTAATTAGAGAAATGAAATATTTTTAGAAAAAAAAAAGAAAGAAAGGAAGATGGAGGAGTAGAATCATTACGAAGAAAAATAGAGCAGAAATGATAAAAGAGGGTACAGTGCTATCATTACAAGAAAAGCGAGATATAAACAAAAACTATATTAAGAGTACGCAGTGCAAAGCAGAGGGGTGGGGGACGGGGGGTGAGTGAGAGGAAAGGGGTCGGAGAAGGAGAAAGTGGGTCGCTCGATAGCCCTCACGACGTTGGCACTTTCGTAGGCGCTACCCTAAATTTCAACAAATTGTCGGATATAGCACATTCATCCGTGATATCCCGAAAGCGGATTGCCGATGCCAGTTAACATCATATCGGCAATTACTTCGATCGGTGAAGGGAAAACTGGATGATTCTCACCGAACGAGCGTCCAATGATCGATCCTCGCTTCGCGAACGTGTCTATTGTAAGATCTATCATAGTATGATTGTGATTACACGTTATAAAAGCGATACAATTCGATCAGAAACGAATGGTCGACTGACCGCACGAAATCCGCCAGATTCGAAATAATTACGTCATCATGACCAAGTTACGCCATTTCGTCCGGATACTTTCACCTTTCACCTTTGCGCCGCTAAAGTTACGTCATCGACCCACAGACAATCCCGGGCTGGAGAAGATAACGACATCGCAACTTCTAATCGTACCCGGGAAAACGAATATCTATTGTGTATTCGTGGCTTGGTTTCTCGGATTCAACTTTTCCGCTGTCGCCGTCACCGGATACATATATCGACAACGTCGGTGCAGGAAAATGTGTTTAAAGTACGTCGATTCATTCGATCGAGGACGATCGAATTTAACGCGACGAAACCAGGCCGCGCTCCTGATGAGATTTAATTCTGAAAAAAAACTTGCCTGATTCTCTTAATTAAACGAACTGTCATGTTGTGAATAATTGAAATAAAATGAAATACGTGTGAAATAAGCAAAATTTAGAAATACTTAATACAACATAATACAACATAAATTTTTGTTATTTCTGTTATAGTTTTCTTTATAATAATTTTGCTTTTTCACCCTCCTCCCTTTTTCTTTCTCTTTTCTATTTAAAAAAAAAATTCCATTTCTTTAACTATAATAGCATTATCTGTTCCTATTATGTATTCTGAGAGAACTTTAGATCCAGAAATTGAAATGTTTATTCTGTTTCTCTCTGAAAAATTAATTTGTTTACCGTAGTAATTTTTCTATAAATGCAAAAGTTCTATCGTTCCAAAGTAATTTGCGATTAAATAAGTTAGAATTAAATATCAAATAAGATTTAATGAGATTATTTTATAAATTTGCTTATAAATAAATCTCGACAGAGAGAATTGTAATTTCTTTCTTTGTTCTTAAACGATTACTTTCGGAAGATTATTTCAGTGATTCGAAATACTTTTTTTTGTTGAAGTATCAAAAAATAGTAAATATCCAAGTAAAACAACAAATCACGATATAATGTCAAAATAACATTAAAATGCATCAGAAATGATTGAAAAATTTACTTTTAATGATCATTTTGGAGTTATTTTAACATCATAATGACTTGCTCTTCCGCTTGGATACAAATCTGAGAATAATTTTGTTGATCATCAAAATAATTACATGGGAAACTCAAGTAACAATGCTGCAAAAAATTTTGACTTTCTAACAACCAGCTTGAGTGTCTCATACAATTATTTTGATAGTTTAACAAAATTATACATTTTCACAAATCTGTTTCTAAATTTTTAAAGCAGCAAAACCATTTTTTTCGTGTAGCTATTGCGATATTTTTCTAGCACGATAATAGGATTCGATTTGACAATCGCATATAGTTATCTTCATGATCCGCTGTTCCGAAGAACCATAAGTGCTACCGTTGTAGGAATTCACCGACTAGTATCTTGCAAACCGTAATACCGCATATGGTACCAATATTACTAAACATTGTTTGCGACACAAAAAATGCGAAATCCATAGAATAATAATCTATAGAAGAAAAATAGAGAAATAAGCGGAAGAATGAATTATTTTCCCTCCATTCACCCCGAAAAATAGATGAATTAAAATAAATCGAGTATCATTTCTGTAAAATTAAGAAACGAAAATACCTCGAAGTATCTAAATTTTAAAGGATTTATCAATGATGTAAAACATTCATATTATATCTTTTCTTGATTTTCAATCGATCCTTGTACAATTAAAAATAAACGGCTATAAAAATATGAAAAGGAATTAAAAGTATTAAAACCAATCTCTAATTTCAAACATTAAGAATTTAGAACTTAGCGACAAATTCATTTTAAGTGACCCAATTTTCTGACTTGTGTATTGTCAGCATTTGTGTATTGTTAGTATTTAAATATTATAAAAAAACTAGTCACATAAAAGTATATTTCACAATTTCATTCATATAATCAATTCGATAACGCTTTTCATTATTCGTTGTCCACAAGTTGCAACAACTAATCTATCTATATACACAGTCATAAATAATTCAACATACAAGATATAAAAAAAAGCTACAACTTTCATTTGCTCGAGACAAATGCGATAAAATTTAGATAAAATATTGTAAATATGGCAAATACAAAAAATTTAAAGAGAAGCTAGTTTAACTGACGATTAAAAAACTAAACCTTTATTTATTTGCTCGAAACAAATACGATAAAATTTGGATAAACTATCACACGTATAAATCGCAAATCGTTACATCGATAATGCGCATTGCAAAGAGAATTTCTCGAAAATAAAAAGGATAAAGAAACCCTGCCAAAGTTGCAATCGGAAGAGTAGAATCTTTGAAGACTGAATCTCCATTTTCATCAAAACTTCCTTTTCATACAATGTTGAAACTTTTTAAAATGTGTAACAATTTTTTACTTTCACGTGATCCTTAAAATATTAAAATAGACCTGATGATTTCGAGATTACATATTTTGAATGACATAAAACTTGAGGGAAACAAAGGATTTAATTTTGCCTCGAGATTAATTCGCAAAAAGTTAAACGTCTTCTAAGCTTTTGTGTTGTCTGGACTTTTATAACCCCGTGACAACTAATTTACGACGATAACTTTCCCTGCCATCACCTCTACGCCGCATTGCGCCCGTGATGTATACAACTCCTTTCCTCACTCCAATTCTGAATAAAGTGCACGAGGTCATATTATCGATCGTTCCTATGCTTTCGGACGAAGCAATGTTCAAAAGTGGCAATTTAGTTCGATTTATATCAAATATATGGAGTTCTCTTGTCCGTTAAGTTCGAGCGCGCAAGGGCACTACTTCTCGCCTGAATTTCCTGTTAAAAGTACGAAGTGCCTGTTGAAACCGTGAACATTTTCCTGGGAAGTGTTGCCGTCAGTGAAACTTCTCTCTAAATGTTCGTCGAAACAATCTCCTATATTTCCCCAGGAAATGCCGCATTGATGGAAACTATCGCGAGTTAGACAATGTAAAACTGACGTAAGGACTCATTCTATTGTACAGGCATCTTGAATCTTTCAACATCTTTCAGCGTTATTCAAGAAAGTTAAGTCCATGATCGAAATTTTTCTGAAAAAAAAAAAGAGTGCAAATGAGATGACTATAATTAAGAGAAACAAATGGCCTTTAAAGGAACGTTTGAAGTATTTCATGAAGATTTTACCAAATATTCGACAGGGTTAAAGTTGCTAATGTAATTATAATAGTTTTCAAATATATAATATATTATATATTTATAAAATTTATATTAAATAATTATTATATAATAAAATTATAAATAAGCTAGAATTCTATAGATATAATTGATAAACTAAATATTAAAGTTTGATTGAGATAAATCAATACAATCAAATAATAGCTAACACTGGATGACAATGTGAAGTTTGTTTTATTTAAATTAACAAATGAAATTAATAATGAAAATCGCAGACGTTTCGATCCTGTTTTGACTCCTTATCAACGCTCCATGTAAATTGTTAACAAAAATTTAATCATCTTAGAGTAATAATGTAACAATGATATCATCGTACTTGCTGGTACGCTATAAATTTATCGAACGTTATCTAATAGAATATAAAACTAATTATCTAACTTACATAATCATCGAAACATTATCAATTCATGCATTGAACATCGAGTCTCATCTGAGACAACAATACGAGACGCACAGTACAAACATATAAAATATAAAATATAGAATAGAATGTGCACATCATTTAAACATAATTATGTTATCATAAGCTTTGTCCAATAATTCCGTATCATTCTGTAAACCATTAATTTTGTCGTTTGATAAAAGTAGTTTCTGAGTTCTCTTATTCAGAATTTTTTCCTTATCTAAGATGTGTATATTGTCCCATAGATCCAATAGAATTCATGAGAATATTACAATCGATGTTCCATAATAACTTACGTGGTATTCCAATTCATGAGACTCGACGTTCGACGCATAATAATGGTTCAATGATCATGTAAGTTACATATAATTATTTTTACGTTTATATTCTATTATGTAACGATTCAATAAATTTATTATATAGTATACCAGACTGTACGGTGACATCACTGTTACATTACTCTAAGATGATTGAATTTTTGTTAACGATTTACATGGAGCATTGATAAGGATTCAAAATAGGATCGAAACGTCTGCGATTTTCATTATGTTAATTTAAATTAAGCAAACATTACATTGTCATCCAGTGTTGGCTCGTCTAGAATTCTATAAATATTAAATATAACAGTAGAAAAGTAGATTTCTAAAATTCTAGTAAAATAGAAGTAGTAAGTTCTATTCTCGACTAGTTCTATTCTCTTTATAATAATATGCTATTAGGTGTTGGAATTAATTCGTAGCGTTTTACAAGTGATGGGAAGTACTTTCATTAATGTATTTTTTAATGCTCATGTGAAATAAATAACATTCTTTCATTAAAAACGCTACGAATTAATTCCAACACCTAATATTATAATAATATACTATTATATAATAGCTCGATATTTTTAAAAACAAAGTAAAAATTAATGCGTTGCTCAAAGAGTTTTTGTCTGTCCAAGATTGTTTTCTTTCCAGCTACAAATAAAAATCGTTAGTTGCGTTATTTTATCCCCTATCGATACTTTACATTCATCATAAGATATAAAAGAAATCGAGTGCGGAAAATGATAAAATGGGGAAGATCTTCCTTAAAAGGAATCGCGCAAATTTCGATCGAGATCCAAGATCCCTCGTTACTTCAATTGCTATTATACCGTACTTCACGAACAGGATGATCCGTTCCGGGAAGACTTTCCACAAAAAAAACAAGCCCGTCGCGATTGTCGAATGCTGAGTACGATCGGCAACTTACCACGATCGAAAGTGGCCGCCAGGACGACGAAGACGAGGCCGATGATCAACGCAGCTTGGTTCGCGATCATGGTCATCGCGATCGCCGGACCATGTGCTCGTGGATCTAATCGTGCCGCGGCGCCCGCGACCGTCGCATGAAGGGTGTCCCAGTCGTCGTCGTCGCCGTCGTCGTCGGGGAAAAGATCGGACAGTGCGTGAATATACGCGTTCGCCTCTCCTCCTCGTCCTCCTCGTCGTCGTCGTCGTCGTCGTAATAGCAGTCGTTGTTATTGCCGTCGTCGCCGCTTCCCGGTCGGGATGAGAGCGCGAGACTCGATCTCCGTTCCCTTCAGGGACGGTGATCCGTTCTCGGGTCGCGCGCCGCGTTCACCACCTCACCCGGACGCATAGCAACTGACTGACGCGCGTTACGCGACCGAGTTACCGAGTTTCTCCGGAGCACTCTATATCCGCACGCTATGCGGCAGATCCACCCCCTCGAACACCCGCGATGCGCTCGCCGCCGCCACCGCCACCGCCGCGTCGCGCCGGTGCATTCGTCGATGGTGCACCGATGCCGTGCACGCGCCGTTTTCCTTTCCTCGCTGCCCTCCTCCCGCTTGAGTACCCTGAGGGTGTGCACCCTCGCATATACGATCGCGCTGGCGAACCTCCTTCTCCTGCATCGACGTTATTAAGAATGCTATGGATTCGCCGTGATACACTTTCGTTCGATCATTTTTAGGTCTCGCGTCGAGGATGTATAGATTCAGGAGATACAACGATATTATATTTTCTGTGATATACGCAAATATTATGTATAAGATATATTATAATAAATATCAAAGGTTGAAATGACAAAATAAAAATCAAATTGGAATATCTGGCAAATAATAAATTAGTACAATTATAAATTCCAGAATTTCCATAGTTAATTGATAACATTAAGTAATGTAAAGGATTAGACAAAAATTTTGAAATTTTAAGACTTTAAAGAGAATATGACGCTCCCGAGTTGAAAAAAATACAACAAATATATATTGTTTTTAATGTATCTTTCTTTTGAAAAATATTCTGTGTACGTTCTTTCACGATTGATGGTTTAAAACGCTTGAATTTTGTTAATTTTCTATATCTTATACATACCGCCTACACATCCTTTACAATGTTCTACGATATCTCGCGGCGGTGTTTCCGCTTAGAATTGTTGACTTCTCGGTATTTTATTGTTTGCCACGTTCAAGCACGTAGTGTCCTATTTCCTCGCTTTACATTCGTGTCTCTTATCTGAGCAATATCGTTTTTTATCAAAAAAATTATAGACTTTGCAAAAGAAGAAAAAAACAATCTGCTTTACTGTACATGCATGAGAAAAAGAAAATTGTTCCGCCAACCGATGTATAATGATTCTACAATTTAAATATTAATTTTATGAAATTATATTGTAAATGAAAGAATATAGTTTCAAGAACTATTAAGATATAATCAATCGCAGCAACAAATACGATATTAATATTATTTATTAGTTTATTATATTTAATTCATTCATTAATTATATAATTTGAGACTTTTCTATTAATTACAATACATTAATTATAGTTTTGTCTGCCCATAAAATGTGGTAATTACCAGGACATATAATTGGTTCTTACTTTTAGATCCAGCTATAATAAATAAATTACTGACATGTTTACATCTTTCTACATTCAAAAACACATTATTAATTAATATATTTTGTTGTAAATAGATTTATTCGTGTTGCTTGAAAAATTTTAAAAATGTTGCACTTAAAACAAGATAAAATTTATTCAAACATCGCAAAGAAAATAGAAAGAAAAAAAGAGAGCAATATTTATTTTTTATTACGGAGATTATAATTATAAAACATTACAATTAAAATTACAAACAAATTGTAATTTTAATTGTAATGTTTTATAATTGTAATCTCCGTAATAAAAAATAAATATTGCTCTCTTTCTTTCTTTCTATTTTCTTACAGCGATTACAATTAAAATAATACAAACAAAAATGAAGAAAAAAAATTAATCAAATATATAATTATAGTCATTACAGATAAATAAAGAAAATATAATAGATAAATAAAAAAATATAACATTGGGAATACAAATAAGTTTCCGCCGTTTTTTATCAAAAATTAAGCATTTATTGTGAAAGAACGGTACATAATGTTTTATTCCAAGTATTGTCCATCACTAGCCACTACTTTTTCCCATCTTTCTGGTAGCATACGGATACCGCGTTGGAAGAACGCTTCATCTTTTAAGGCTATCCAATTATCGATCCAATTTTTGATATCTTCATATGATGTGAAGTGCTGCTCAGACAGGTCATGCGTCATCAATCGAAATAGATGGTAATTGGAAGGGGCAATATCTGGTGAATACGGCGGATGGGGTAAAATTTTCCAATTGAGTGTTTCTATGTAGTGAGTGTTTCTTTTGACCGGCGCCGCAACATGTGATCGAGCATTATCATGCAGGAGAATAATTTTGTCATGCCTGGAGTAGTGGGCGCGTTTTTCCTTGAGTGCTCGGCTCAATCTCATCAATTGTGTTCGGTAGAGAGCCCCAGTAACGATTTCGTTCGGTTTGAACTCATAATACACGACACCAAACTGATCCCATCAAATACACAACATGAGTTTTTTTCCATGAATATTCGACTTGGCTGTCGATGTTGAAGCATGGCCAGGTGATCTTCTCCATGATTTCCTCTTCTTTCGTTATCGTAGTGGATTCATTTTTCATCATCAGTGACCATATGATGTAAAAAACCCTTTCGTTTATGCCTGACAAGCAGCATTTCACATATGAAAAATCGGTGTTCAACATTTCTCGGCTTCAGTTCATATGGAACCCAATTCCCTCGCTTTTGAATCATTCCTAATGATTTCAAACGAAATTGCTTGTTGAGTCGCTCCTAATATAAGTGCAAGTTCTTTTTGCGTTTGGCACGAATCTTCATCCAATAATGCTTCCAATTCCGCGTCTTCGTACACTTTCGGCCTTCCGTTACGTTCTTTGTCTTCGATGTCAAATTCACCGTTTTTAAACTTTTGAAACCACTCACGACAACTTCTCTCACTTAAGGCAGCCTCATCATTGCTTCTACAAGCAATCGATGAGCCGCAGATTTCTTCAAATTAAAGAAGTAAATCAAAAGTTCGCGCAAATGACGCTTATTCGGCTTAAAACTCGGCATTTTCGCACAAAAAAAAAAATATATGATGCTGATACAAAATCGCTATATAAATAAAAATATTGGGTCATCTAAAAAGTATCCGCGCACATCTAGTGACAAAAAACCGCGGATACTTTTTAGATGACCCAATAGTAAAATTGAAAGCGAAAAAATGAAAAAAGACAAAGAAAGAGAAAATAAGAAAAAGAGCGCAATTTTAAAAGTTTGTTCGTTTTTCTTGTCTAAAGTTCAAGTAACACGAACAGACTTTTTTTATCGATTGGACTAGGGAATTGAGCCTTAAACAGTCTAGTGTATTTACCTGTAGTCCGTGTTCTAGATAGTTTTCGATTTCACTCGTTGGCAGCAGTGTCGACGATTGACATAAGGGGGAGGGCCAACAAACGGAAAACCTGTTGTTCGCGAACGAGGAATTGGGGAATGTAGATACGCCGTGAACGTAAATGCCATCATGAACACCAAAAGAAATCCGCAACATGTGTCAAATTTGTACAACGGAGGTAATCCCGGTACGTTTGTGCTTCGTCTCCGCAATATCTCACCGAATTACATCCGCGCGCGCGTGTGCTAATCGGAAAAAACGCGCATACGCGATTCATCCACAGACAGTAAACTGAAAAACCGTCTGCTGGGCGTCTTTATGGCGTCTGCTATTACACGAAAACAATTTTTCCTCGACGTATGTAAATGCCAGCGATGTTGCTTCATTCCAGATAAATGTTATCCGCAGACGCGAATATTGCACGGATTTTAGTGTTTTATAATTGAAATATACATTTCTTTAGGTGTGATTTTTATAACTATTTTGATTACTCTGATGATGCAAAGAACTTCATGTTGATAGTAGCGTGTTGTATCGAGTGGAAAATTTATGTACTTATTTTACATTTTTTTTTTGGTACATAATATGTGAAATAAAATCTGTTATTGCAAAAAAATATTGTAATTTTATTTATTTATCATGAACGTTTTATAATTTATAAAAGTTTTCTGAAGATTTGTCTTTTATTTTTTTTTTTTTTAAGGAAATTTAACTTTTTTAGTAAAAAGATAATATTATATGTTTAATGAGATAAATATATAGATATATTTGAGAATAATTGTAAAAATTGTTATAGATACTGTAGGAAGGGACAGTCCATCGGCATTGTTGGAAGTACTTGCAGAAGTTGCATCTCAAACGCTGCATTCAGAAAAAAAACATATTAACTCAATGCTGACATTACAATTCAAACCTAAAACTGCGAGTATGAAACGGAAAGAATCGTGTTTTACTGTTTCTCAACTCGTATCTATGCCTGTTTCACATCTTGTTAAGCAATTTGCCGTTTTTACAAGCGATGAGCTCAAAAGACAATATTCTTATACTTGTGCATTAGTGCCTGGTTGCCATGAGAAATATACTAGTTTTGCTAGTGAAGAAAAAGCGAGAGCATGCATAAAAATTCATCTAGAGAAGCATTTAGAACAGCTAAAAGCTGATAAAGAGACTTGTATGTACTAATCAACTACTATTATCTCTTTATATCATCAACTTGTCATTAGTATTACATAAAAGAAATCTCTTATGAAATTGTTTACAATTGTTTAATATTTATTTTAAATTTTAAATTTACCATAAAATATATAAATGACAAAATGCTCCTGGAAAAAACCTTGGAAAGACTTACATACAACAAATTTATATTGTAATTACATATTAAAAGACTTGTTTTTATGTTATTATAGATGATACATTTACAGCAAAAAGTATAAATCATAAGAATCTCAAAACTAATTTACAAAATAAAAAAAGTCGGATGCAACAGATAAAGAAACCACAAGAAATGTTAAATAAGGAAAATAAAGACGTGATATTGGAAAAGCCCACCAATTGTTTACGTAAAATATTTTTGAACGATATTAATATTAAAGAAAATGAGAAGCAGAAATATTTCCAGAAATCGGAAAATAAGGAAGTGTGTGACACTGAATTAAAAAATATTTCGCAAATAGATAGTAAGGTTCTTGGCGATCATAGTTATTCCGAACGATTAGGTGATGCGACGTCTAATAGAAAAGAAACATCTCTTGGTTATGTTCCTGATAATGCATCAGGAGAAGAAAATGTTAGTAATAAACAATTTATAAAACTATACAATTGTGAAAAATATTTAAATATTACATTTGATATATGCACTAAATTTCACAAATATTTATATTTTTTCAGATTGTATTGATGGTTGTTGGTACTGATAGTGTACATATGAAACAGTATTCTCACGTCCAGAAATTAGCAGAAAATTCTCAAGATTCTAATATTGTTTGTTTACCAGGTATGTTCATAATTTCATCCATAATTTATAAAATAAAAAGTATAAGTAATACAATATTATAAGTAATATTATAGAGATGAATATATATTGTGTGTGTGTGTTGTGTGTGTGTTAAAATTGTATAACATATGTATAAATTTCTAAGTATTATATTTATGTATATGTACAAAATCATGATCAGATAAAACTCAAATCAGCACGGAAGCAAACACAGAGATTTGTACAACTACCAAGCCTAAAGGAAAAGCAAAGTTTATTGGCACTAGCAAAGAAGAAAGGGAAATGGCACTAGCATACATAGAACGTATTAAGAAGAAGGGTAATCCTACAGGGAACAATCTTCAATGTCGCATTTGTGACCCCCCTCGTAGTTTTACAGCGCCTACAACTTTAGTGTCTCATTATCGAAGTCACGCTGGAATAAAACCGTACGAGTGTCGGATATGTAAAGCTGTTTTTACGAGAAGGCACAGTTTGAAATATCATACATTGATTCATCAAAATCAGACTCGTTTTACATGTACGGATTGCGGAAAAAAGTTTAGGCATCCATCTCATTTTAGAGAACATCAACGTAGGCATACTGGAGAAGCACCGTTCGGATGTGATGATTGTGGACAACGGTTAGTAAAATTATTGTTCAAAAATATATTTATAATATATAAATATATAGATAATATTATATTAATACATTTTATACAAATATTTACATTTCATTTTTATAAATAAGTTCAAATAAAATTAAATTACATATAGATACACATAAATTAGTAAATTTAAATTCAACAAAATTCTTTGTCTTTCTGATCTCTTAAAAAAAAGACAATATTAATAATTTTGATCGTATAATATTAATATTCTGCTTTTTATGTTAGATTTAAAACCAGAAATACTTATAAACGTCATTTAAAAACACGACACAATAAAATCCTTACTACATTTGGTGAAGTTTTACATCCTCCGGAAGAAGAATATCAAAACGTTCGAATTAATCGAAAAAGGAAAGATGATTTTCCAAAAACTACAATAAATATCGATAACATCGCATCCAATGCAACCGTAAGGTTTGAAAACCATGACGAAATGCAAGTTACTACAAATACAACAGAAGAATATGTTCTAAAAGATGATATTGATAATAACAGAAACTGGGAAACAAACGATATAATACAAATTGATAAATTTGAGAATTTTGAGATTTGTTCGGAATCTCAATTGAATAAGACTGATGGTATAGAGACTGAAATAGCTATAGATTGTAAATACCCCGATAGGGAGAACAGCAATGTCAATGTGGAATGTATCGATAGTATAGAAGATGGCCTGCTGCAATTAAAAAATCCTTTTTACGATAATTTAAGAGTAACTGATAATGAAGAGAATCATGTTGTTTGTCAACATAATATCGAGGATCAAGATTATAAGTGTAGCAATGAAATAAAATGTAAAGTCAATTCTAAAAGTAAAACATCAAAAGAAAAAATACAAAAAGATGAAGAAGTAATAGAGCATGAAATAAATACAGATTTTCCAGAAAAACAAGGTAAAAGCAACTTACAAGTGTTGCAAGAAACGCATGATTATCATAAGAAGATATTCAATAGTGATGTACAAGACAAAAACACAACATATTTAAAAATAGCACAAACAGAAGCTACAATTTCCAATGAAAATGATCAAAAATATGATGAAAAATATAATGTCATTATACAGAATGATGTCACGAATGAAAATCCTACTAAATATGCAAATAATATTGATATTGAAAATAAAGAATATCCGGGAAATAATATCTTCTGTGCACAGGTTGTGTATGAAAATATTAATATTTTGCAAGCATTCAATGAAGCTAATGAAGAGATTATTCTAGAAAATCAAAATAACGTATTGCAAGAAAGCGAATGTATAACTCAATCTGTTGCAACTGATGTGGTAGAAATATTAAATGTTTCTTCAAAAGAGAGTAGTGAAGCAAATCAAGAAACCAATCAACGACAAAGTCATCAGTATTTATACGTCCGTTCCGAACAGTTAAGTACATTAATTGCTCAGAATAAATACGTAACCATACCGCTACATCAAATCAAGTTGTGTCGCAATCATGGATTGCAAGCGAAAGTGGACAATCACCGATCGATATATATCATAAATGAGGATATACAAACAATTATAAAGCAATCTGAGAAACAAAATACGATTTTAATTTTATCTAGTGATATCTGCAAGAATAGCATTTTTCAAATTGACAAAAATAGTATTATTGTCAAAGCTCTAAAGAGATAGATTATCGTGTATGCAAAGTAAAAATAATATTTGTATAAATAAGATACGTAAAGTTTAACGTTGATCACATTCAAAATATATTTTGTAACATAGCAATGCGCTAATAGATACAGTCGATCGTACATATGCAATAATTGTAACATAAAGTAATCTTAGAAAGAAGGAATAACACAATATAACGCTACATATTCTTGCTTAAATATCTAGAGAACAAAACCAAATAGATGTAATCGTGTGTCATTTTTATTACGATATAATTAACTAAAAGGTATATACTTTATATCTTTATTATATATATAAACTTAAGGAAAAGATGTTAACGGACTAACGAAACTATCCTTGTCAATTTGATAATAATTAATGCATGGTATTATTATTGTAAGCATTGGACATTAATATCGTTGGCATTTATTTATCATACAATGTAAGAAATTATTTTTATAACTTTTTTTAAACATGTTAAGGTAAACGTTCCAGACTCCAGATATATATTATGTAGCTATGTCTGAACATTTATGTAAAACTTTATATATTTCTTTATATTATTAATCTCAAGTGTTTTTTTTAAATATAGTACTATAATTATATATAATTATATATAATCATTAAATACAGTTAAATTATGTTGTAATAAAAAAAATCATTTGAGATTAATAATAATAAATTTGGTGTGTGTTCAAACGTAGGTACATGCCCGCGCAATCATTAGGACGTTTACCTCATTATCAGCTTATGTTGATTGCAATAATTACCTGCATTTATTAATTTTCAAGTTTAATACCAAATTAGTATTCAAAATTAAATATTGCATTCTTTAATTTCACTCTTGACATATACGAAAAATAAATCTAGTTTCACATGATTACTTTTACTAGATACGGTTCTATTAATTATATTTATTAGCATGAAAAAAAAATGAAAATATGGTAAAGTGCCAAATACGTTACAATATTACAGTTATTTAATCACAATATAATTTCATATAAAATTTTCCATTTTTTAAAAATTGTCATAAATGTACTACTACATAATTTATTTTTATAATAATGCTATTGAAGCTTTTTATTAATGTTTATCTCTGCTGTTTTGGATTATTTTAGAGAATATCTTTATATGCAGATTGCTTAGACGCTCTGCGCACAATGGAGGAAATATTAGAAATAAGAATAAATATTAATATTTCAATCTATCAAAATTGTAAAGTATACTTTAGCGCAACTGATATTTGATAAATTGAAATTTTATTCCTGTTCCTAATATTTGTTTTATTATGCACAGGACCTCAAAATAATAATACATTTATAATTTTTTGAATAATTATATATTATATTAGTTGAATGAACAAATTATAGATATTTATAAAATGTATGATGTGATTTAAGAACAAAGTTCAGTTGTTTACATTGAATCATTCATTCACTTTCAATTTGGATGACATCTTTTTTTATTCCTACATTATCTGAACTGATGCACACGATGCAATAAGTTGAAGTGAAACAAATATACATTTATTTCATTTCAACATATTGCACTGTGTGCATCAGTTTAGAGAGTGCAAGAATAAAAAACAGATCTATAAATTGCTTCGTATGAATTATGTGTAACATACTTTGAATGTCATAGCTTCACGTATTTCTTTTTGACAACATTTTTCAGCAATACATATTTTTTACAATATTTTTTTTTTTAAAGAATCAAGATATTGCAATAAATTATTAAATTAGGTATTCGAAAATTCACATATTAATTGTTAATTAATTGATAATCTATATATTAAGTTCAAATAAGTTACAAACCATGTTTTCTATCTAATTTATGAGTTTCTACATGTTTTTTATGTTGAATAATATATAATTTTTATGCTAAATAGTGTATAAATTTATTTGTATAAAATCTATATCCGAGAAGTTCCGAGATTCAATTGCAATCCAATTAAAAGTACATATTCGATGTTCTCAGAAAAATAAAACGTAGTTAACCAGATACTGTGCTGCAGTATACATGCTTAGCTAAGACAACGTGAATAAAGCAGATATAGTTAAAGAATTTACAATAGTAGTATTTTAACTTTATTAATAAAAAAACATTTTTTTAAATTCATATTGTTAATTAATTAAAAGAGAAGTGCATACTTTCACACAACACACAGCTTAAAATCTAACAGTATTTATGGTCTCTCGGCTCAGCTTCAGTTTTTGTTTTTTTTCCGAACATTACACCATTGTGAATTACAAGTTTTAGGATTCTTACAATAAGCCATAGCTTGCGCCATTGCATTTGTCCATTCCCATTCTTCTTTTGTCATCTTCTTAAAAAAATCAGGATCAAAGAGCTTATCTATTTCAGCCTTATCTTCAGGTGATAGATCAGTTATCACTGATTCTCTTGTATCAGTTATCATTGATCCGCTTGTATTTGCAAACTCTGATGAGGCTTCAACTGTCTCCTATCTCTTTTTGCGACATCTTTAACTCAAGTTAGTACCTATTAGTAAGTACCTATTAGTTTTCCTTGGTGAACAGAATATCTTCTAATATGAGTTCGTTTTAAAAAAGATGCTTTAGCCTAGAAATTTTATTCACTCAGATCTATAAATTTGAGACTTTTTAGTTCTTATATTAAAGTTTATTATGAATAAATTTGTGAAAACTCTCATACTTATAAAGACTCGATCTCTGCAGTTTTAGGTACAGGTATTACTAATTTTTAAGTTTCAAATAATTAGCCAAGAAATTTAGGTAGTTTTCTCTCTCAGACCTCTGATCCGTAGACTTTAGTCTGTAACCACAATATTTGGAATTAATAAATAATATTTGGAATTGTAATACATACATAGCGCCATGTATACTAACTTATCTATCGTAATTAATAACAAAATTCTCAAAATCAAAAGTTGGCAAAATTTAATTAAATATTGCTAATTTATGTGCAATATATTCAAACTCGGAACTTTCTCGATATAGATAATACAAGTGATCGATTCAAATTAATTTAAAATACCTTTTTTACACAAAAAAATAAAAATCATTAATGTACCAATATATTAATGTATAATTAATGTATATACATTATATTACAGAATGTGGTAAGAACAATGAATATAACTGAAGTGACTTTTTGTGTAAAAAAAAATCGAAATTATGGAAGCTATGAGAAAATTGATTTAAAGTCTGTAACATCAGAAGACACAGTACTGTTTCGACGCTAAGACAAGTTACTAGTTACGTCATATTACATGCCCTTATCCTATGCTATTTCATAATTTCTCACACCGTCAATAATTCACAAGTTCAATTGTTTAACGAACATATCAATGACATTAACATATAATGCATTTATATATATTGTATAACCCGTAATTTTTAATACCGTCTACAAGATAATGAATTTTACGAATGTATTACAATAGTTAAGATACTAATTAACAAGGTAGATCATATTCATATAAATTATATTAGGTGTTGGAATTAATTCGTAGCGTTTTTTAATGAAAGAATGTTATTTATTTCACATGAGCATTAAAAAATACATTAATGAAAGTACTTCCCATCACTTGTAAAACGCTACGAATTAATTCCAACACCTAATATATGAAATATTATTATATTATATAAAGGGTGCCTTTTTGATAGGAATAAGATAAATATATAAAATAGCGAGAAATATATAAAATATAAAAATATGATAGCTAATATCATTAAAATATTTATCAGTTACGATTTCATATTGATAAAAAATATAATCTTTATATAATCTATAAAATTATGTACATTAATTATAATTAGATTTGATTACAAAAATATAATATTGTAGAAATTTAAACAGGGAAAAGGAACACGTAAGACAAATTACTCAAGAATGTTCGTTCTCGCAGAGGTTTCGTGTTGTACAGTTTCGTATCAGGATTAATATAATATAGTAATAGCACTTTGAAACCGCGAGCCTATAATATTCGCGTCGTAAGTTATCGACTATGTAAAGAACAATAACTTTGCTTACATAATGTATTTTTCTACATATATTTTGTACTTGCGAATAAATTTCTAAAAATATTCCGCATGAATCATTCTGATTACCCGCTATATAATTTAAATAAAATCAAGAGTTACCGTGCAAGTAACATATATTAAAGCTTCTTACCAATACAAATTCTTTTTATGAACGCGAGATTCTTAATTGCTTTATAGAAATCAAATGACACAATATTGAAAAGATAAAGTAAACAATATATTAATGGACATAATCCCATTATTGAAAGTTATACGAAATTTTAAATATTAAATATTAAGTTTTTAATAATATGCCTCTAAATAATAATATCGTTGTTTATAAAAATTAATAACGAATTTATTTAAAATTATATCATTAAAAGCTTAATATTTAATATTTTTGTTATTTCGTCCAAAAATTGGATTATGTCCATTGACTGGTATATTTACCTTAATATAATATATTTTTAAAATACGTATCCTCTCGATATGTCGTCTCGATCCAGATTACGGTACTTAATATCGTTTTGGAGAATTGTAGCTTTCTCTTGTGAAACTTTTCAGAATCTTTCGCTTGGAACAAGTCGACAACGCAAGCAACGGCAAACCCAAAAAACGATTGAAGGCGAGTGAAAGAATAAAAACGAATCAGATAAAAGAATTTAATAAAAGAAGAACAAAATCTTATAACGCCATCTAACTGTTATCTGCTGCTATCCTATTCATTGATCATTGATATTCATATTAATAATATTTCATATCAATACAATATTTTTCTAATAGAAATAATCTGTGAAAAGAAAAATACTTTGAAAATGTTACATTCTATTATGCGCTACGACTTTAATTAAATGTCTAATGTTTTTTGATTCCCTAACATTAATATAATATTCCATTGAATCTTTGGAATTTGTGCTACAATTTTTACGTTTTAAAAAGAAAAAAAAGGGATTTTCTCTGAACATCTCCCTGAAACACTTCCGACATAACAATAAAAAATAAAATTAATTCTACATATATTATATACATTTTTCGCATTAATCCTTACTCTGTTTTATTTCTTCTAATAATTAAATTTTTCCTTATAAGAAATTTCATCAATGCATTACTTGGATAAATCGCGCTATTATTATTTTCACAAAATTTCGCCCTTCTCAATGAACAAAAATTTTGAAAATCAGCAAAAATAATCTCAAAGTTACATTCCACACAACATGAAATATTTCCGAAATATTTTCAAAATATTGCAAGATTTTAAATACTTTCGAAATGTTTCATGGAATATTTCTAAAATATAAATATGTCCAGGAAATTAGAGTTTTTGAAATATTTTTGTTTTCACAATATTTGTACAAAATATTTTAGAGAAATCTATTTTATATTCTTGAACAATACTGCAAAACGTTTTACAAATGTTTACGAAATATTTCTGAAATATTTTTTATTGAAATATTTAAAAAAAATAATAATTCACATAAATATATTTCATGTGCTGTATGACAAGTGCAATACATTTCGTTCTTAATATAACACGGCGAAAGATTCATAATTAATCGCTTCATTAAACTATACCTATAAAATGGGAACAACACAAATATTTACAACATCCCAGATTCATCGCCACGCGAATGCCAAACATTCGCTGACATTCGCGACCGGTTCGTATCCGCCGGTGACAACACGCGCGCGCAACCGGCGACAATTAAACGGGCGCGGCATGTCGTCCTGTTGCTTTTCTTATTTGGAGAACGGTTCGCGTTCCGCCGGGGAACAAGGTTTGCGAGGCGGTTAAAATGGCGAGCCGAATCAGGCTCGCGGATCAGGATATAATGAAGTATGCGTGTCGCACATCGGCGACGATCGCCCGGCCCGGGCGCGATTCGCTCGGCGTATATATTTACTGTTACAGGACGTTCGCCATGGTTCGCCGCGCGCTCGGCGACCTGCGTTGTACCTGCAGCCGACCAGTTCACCAGTATGGCAGTATCGCGAACCATCGCGAACGGCGAGGACTTGATCGCAGGTGCCGCCCGCGCCGGTGTAATCTCCCGTCGATCTAATTCACGCGAGAGAACCTGCGTTCGCCGGGAAACGGAATTGGCGACGCTCTCGCAAGAACAGTCTTGCAGAATCATCGGCGATAGTCTCGTCGAATGAATTATTAGACACAACTGTCTCGTTAAGTCTGGTCTCACGAAAAACAGAACGGAACAGGAGAGACCGTACTTCGCGATACTTCGGCGAGATCGTATTATACTTGCACAACAACGCGGCCCCGCTGTGCGTCCCATTATTCGCGAGTTATCGAGGTCTTCGCGTTCGCCGCGGATGATACCAGGTACGATTACGCGTGTACAGCCTTCAACGAAAGATATTCTCAGGTATTCTGATGTAATCCATCCCAAGGAATATATCAAATCAAATGATTTTATTTCGACTTCAAAATGATGATTTTTAAAACTAATTCAAATTGGTGAAATATTAACACAAATAAAAAATAGAATAAAAAACGTGCAATTAAGAGCATTAATTAGCATTAATTGGTGCGAATATCATAAATACATATATTTCGATCGTATCTATTAATCGTATCTATTGATACATAGTAATAATTGTCACAATCTAATGTTTGTAACGTTAGATTGCGAACAATTATTACTATGATTGGGTATTTTATGTAATAGATCAATAGATATGTTCGAAATATATGTATTTATGATATTCGCACCAATTACCGCGTATTAATGCTCTTAATTGCTCGTTTTTTATTCTATTTTTTTATTTGTGATGATTTTAACTATTTTGACTATTTATTGACGTTAAGAATTACAAGGTTTAATTGTTTATTGTTGACGTTAAAAGAATTAAAATAGTCATTTTGATTTTTTGTCGAGACTCCGTGTGTTCCTTGGAAAGCAGAAGAATTACATCAATATTACTGCAACATTTGCAATATTATTGTAATGTTACAATGTTGCTCCAATATTATTGGAGTTATTTGTGCTGTATAATAAGCGTCACATCTATGGACGCTAGTTCCTCTACAATTCTCTATAGATAGATCGAATATAACGCTTCTAATAAACATCCAAGCAGAACAACAACTCATACAACACAGGTCATTATACAATAAATATATAATAATAAATAATAACTACGTTCAGCAAAAACTTTGCAACTGTTATTCAAATCCAAAAATCAACAAAAAAATTAAAATGACTTTATTTTTATTCTTAATGTTAATAAACAGTCAAATTTTAGTAGCTAAAAATTATCATTTTGGCTTTCATGATGTCAAAATAAATTAAGTGATTTTGACTTTCTCTTTAACTTGGTGTATTCCTTAGAGATATCAGATTTTTTAATATTATGATTGATCTTTCTCTTAGTTTCTCACGAGTCTATATAAATGTAGAAACCAATCGCATTAAATATAATTTTACAATAGTTGCCGCTCTTTATGCTGAACGTAGTTCATCGCAACGTTTCAGAAATATTGTAGTAACATTGAAAAAAACGTTACAGCAATTGCTCCAAGTTCTATGCTGTATAGGAAGTCGTGATACATAAAATAAATCGTAAATGATTGAAAAGTGACTTTTAGTAATCATTTTGCAATCATTTCGCTGTCATGATGACTTGTGTTCTGCTTGGGTAATCACTAGCCAGCCAGACCTCCCTCTATTGAAGGAGTTCGAGAAGAAGCTCTATGAATACTCGAACGACATCAGGAGACACCTCCGGTACGGTGACACGTCCGGTACTCAGGAGTTGAACTGTAGCGAGGACTTCGATTGCATCTGGAAGGCTGGAAGTAGCTACGAAGGGTTGGTTCGTCGGGTGTCATCCTGATCACGACACGGATCGACGCTCGTCGGAAAGAGAACTTTCGGGAACAAGCATTAACGGTGCAATATATCATGCGCATGAAGAATTATCCTAAGAAAATTGAAAGCGACACGACGTTCTTACCGTCAGCAGTACGTACGCGCGGGACACGCGCCATCGGCGTAAATATTGAATTGAACAAGTGACGTAATATTAGTTGCGCGAGGCATGATAATAAGCGAGGACGTCGTCGTTGCTCGTCGGCGCACCTCGCGATCAGATAAAGCCGCTCGAAATTGTTCCCCGTTTCGAGGTCGACGCACTGGTCGCGTATCTGCCACGGAGAAGCCCGATAAAAGGTTCAGTCCGGATCCATCGTCGTTGCCAGCCTGCTGTTGCATTCTCGAATTCTCACCGGCGGAAACGCACGGAATGGAGGTGAGTCTCTCCCTCGCTTCGACTAAAAAGTAAATAAAAAGGAGTTTCCGATCGCTTGCAGACGCTCCAGCAAACCGAATATAACTATGTAATGTAGCTGTAAAATATTTATATATATGTTATATAGCAGTTACATTTATTAGGTCCGGTTTCTCGTCAATGTAAAATTATCTTAAGTTCAATTTTCTCTTTATTCTTAGAATTAGAAAAAGATAAACAGTAAGTTAAATCGAAATTAAAATTAATCCTACATTGATGGAACCGGGCGAAGTTTGTTTTATGCCCGTTCCTGTCAAATTTAATTTTAATGTTAGTTCAACTAACTCTTTACTAGTTCTAAGAATTAGAAAAAGCTGAAGAATAAGTTAAATCGAAATTAAAGTTAATCCATTGATAGAAACAGGATATCACTTGAACTTGCACGATTCATCTTTTCTCTTTTTTCTTTAGTGTAGAGAGAAAAGAAGGGAAGAGATGAACTATGTAGAAAAGTCAATTAAAAAGAACAAGTCTAACGTTTGTTGAAATATATTTCCGTAAACTATCGTAGAGTGATCGTTCATTGGAACGATCTAACCGATGATCTGCCTGTTCCACAGATGTCCCTTCCTGTAATTTAAAGCAATCGAAATACGCGTATACTTGGATCTAGGAAAGTTAAAGATGCGTGTTAGACATTAGGAAATAGGAAAATATGGAAAGTGTAGCTAAACGGAGTAAATCTGCGTGACGACAGTCTTATTTATCTCTAATGTTCGAGCAGTGAGTGAATTGACAGTTACGCAAAATGCGAATTTACACGGAAAAAAATTAATAGCATTAATAGCTGACAGCAGTCTGATTAAAAATAATCTTGTTAAATTTCAGAAAATCTTTAATGAAACAAATATGTCATGCTCTTGCTTTAATAAAATTTTATTTGTTTTGTTAATATTGTTATTAAATAAACATGATAATTTTTAATTAGACTGTTTTTTTTTACTAATGCTGTTAATTTAATTAATACAATATCATTTTTTTCGTGTTCAGATCGAAATGAGATCTCTTTTCGTATTTATTTTAAGGTAAAGAAACAAAAATTGCTTGATTACTTTGATTTCATTACACGTCCTTTTTATCTTTCTATCATCTCGGAAGATAAATAAAATAAAAATAAATACAGATATAGAGATAAAAAAATACAATTATTGATTAAGGAAATAAGGAATTTGAATAAATACTTGAAAGATATAATTATTTTATTATTTAATTCGCGTGATGAATATAAATTAATGTTATAAGAGGTCTGGTTATGAAATACTTGGATTCCGCTGAGCGAGAGTTAATTTCACCTCGTACTATTGCGTGTGACATTGCGACTGTGTTTACAATGACATTTTTCATTGAATCGTCTACGCGTTGATATCATATCTCTCGCACTCCACAGCTTCTTCGTAACGTTCAGTAATTTGGTGCTTTAATTGCAAAAACGACGTTAGTGCGACAGAAGAAGAAAAGTAAAAATTTTTTGTCTAAATTTAAAAAGTTGAAATAAATGCGTGCTCGTAATCATTTCATCTGTAACAATTGGGCTAATAATACAACGTATTCCGCATATGTAATATTGCCATTTGTTAAAACAGTCAATAAATTTGTAAAGTCATCGCGGTTCCTGTCATATGTTTGCGGAAAACTTTTGTTCACGCGTCGTTTTCTGCGTCGTTCTTAAATTCTAAACAAATTGTTGGAATTCTTGCCAGGAAGTGCGTTTGATATTACTTAATGTATTACAATTTAATTTTTCTCATATATTAGATATTTATATATATATAAGTTGAAACCAATATCGATATAATAACAGATCTTGGGAACTGATCCTTTTGAAGCCGATTGACTTCAACTATAATTCGATTCAGTTGACGTAATACTGTACGCGATCTTCATACAGAATGATACAAAGCTCAAGATCGGAATGAGGCAATCGTGTTTGACGCACGATATAAAAATATAGAAGAAGAAGAAAGAAGTTCCCTGGAAGAGAACAGAATGACTGTACGAATATATTATAGTCAAAAGTCAAGGCAGCAATTTAATTTAAATATATTTTCTTCCTTATATGATGATTTATTTATTATAAAATACGGAAAGTAAAATTCTGAAAATTTAATTGAAGCTTTATGACTGTATTTTAATTACCTTTATTCGGCCTTTCTATAAGTCTTAAATATTATTCTACTTATAATGCTCTCTCAATATTCTTTAATTTTTCAATTCCAAGTACTTATATTGTCTACATTTTATAATTTATAACACTTGGAAAAGAATGACTTGGCAATTCAAATGTTAATCGACATTGGGAGAACTGTATCGACCTTAAGTCGGTCGCTCAGACATTCTCGAAGGAAGCAAAGATGGTGCATGCCGATCGAGAGGAGAGACGAAAGAGCGGTAGGAAGAGTCGTGGCCCATTTCTTTTAGAAGGGAAACGATGATTACAGTTAAGCCGTTACCTCCGTCGGTGTTCGCTTAGTTTTCTGTGGACGGCATTCCTGACCGGCGTCACGTCACAGCTGGAAATCCTCATGAGAAACTCGGTATAGCCGCTGTAGCAACAGCTTCTGTCCTCGCCTCGCCTTTCGTACGCCACGCCAACCCTTTTACGGCACTTTTCTTGCCAGAGACACCGAGACGAGGTATTAAAACTGGCCTTGGAGTCTTTCTCAGACCTGGTTAATCGCCGCGAAAATTTATTCAAGCGACCTTTAATGATATCCGTGCGAATACTAAGCTTTATGAATCAATGAATAACCGATACAAATATAATAGAAATTGCTCAGGAAAATATAAATAAATTGCTATATAACATACATACGTAAATATATACATTTTACATTTATATTACATTCGTTGAGAAAATTTCTGGTTCAAAATGGCCGAATTGTCAGAAAATTCTGATCATATGAGTCAGAATTCATTTTGATTATCTTAACTAGAATTATAAATCCAACTAAGAAAATTTTGATTTGCCCATTACTTTTAACCAGAATTTCAATTAATACAACTCTTTTTTTCAGTGCGGTAGTGTAGTATATAGTAGTAGTTATATTTGATGTTTACTGGAAAACTGTGAGAAAATAGTATTAGATTAGTAAGAAAAAACTATTAGAATGAATAAATATAATATTTGACTCGAATGGTTTTTTAATTATTTTCAATAGTTTTTTGCAAGTCTAATATAGTATTTTTCCATAAAGGAAGAACAGGCTTTGAAATTTTGTTGTAAACATTTGAAACGGAAGTGACTCAAAGAAAAAGAAAAGTAGAGAGAAGATTTTATCATGATAAAAGCGCGATGTATTCACTGATACTAAAAAAAAAAACGATTTCTAATAACCTTGATTTTTTTACCGAAGGTCATCGCTTGATTGCAATTTCGGTTCCTGTATTTTTTTCGTACAGAAAATATGTTTCTTATTTATCCGTTTCATGACTTCAAATGCATGACGTGTCGAGGAAGTTGCAGTGGAACACGATATAATTTTTTCTGAAGATAAAAACTGATAATGTTTGATATGCGATCGATAAAGGCAAAGATGACGGTTATTGTTGTAATAAGAAATTTGCTGCACCGCTGAAAACCCTTTCACCTTCCTACCACATATCTAATTCTTTGAAAGTGTTTCTCCATGGTATCATTCCAATGAAATAACATATCTATTTATCAATAGTTATTACAATCAATCCATTAATCAATATTGGGTACCAATAAGCACGATGAGAAAGATATCGCGAGAATTGGAATATATATACATACACACACAAAACATGATATAAAAATTTAAAAGACGTCATCACGTCACGCCATTTCTTTTATATCTGCGGATCAGTTATTAAAAACTCTAATACTCGTTAAAAAGAATCAAATAAATTTTTCAACTATTCGATTTTCGATCGGATCCATATTGGATGTATTGTTAGTACTTTGTTTTTTTAAATTTTAGTGAGATTCCTCTTATCTTAAATTTTTTGAATTCTTTGTAAAAAAATTTTAAAACTCTGATAACGAGTTTGTGCGTTATCACGTAACTTAAAATTTTTCGTGAAGAGATTTTAAAATCTTAATAACGAAACCATTGAATTTTAATGAATAATCTTGTACCTCTTGAGGAAAAACAAAAATTAAACGCACACGTTCCATATTTTCATGTGAAAATGCATGTGCAGGCGGAGCATAGACTGGAGCAGTTAAAGAGAGCGACGGACAGAATACAAAGGGAAATCGAAGAAGTTACCGAGAGGGAACACGAACTGCGGAACGTGGGTAGCATTAAAACCACATCCCACGAGACGGTAGATTTCAAGGTATCTTCAGAATGAACACCAAATAATTTTAACGTCTCTGAACCTATAAAAATCGCACGCGCATCTCTTTTCCTTTATAAAAATAAAAATATTTTCAAGTTTCAAATTCCATGAAGAAAATATCCATACAGCATAAAATTTGCAATAATATCGCTGCAAAATCTCTGCAATATTACTAATAATTTTCTTATTCAATTTTATCGTTTTGTTTGTATTATACAAATATTGCTAATGTTGCAGCAGTGTTATTGCAACTTTTGTACAACTTTGTGTTGTAGGGGAAAGATTAAAATGTGAAAATATATTTGGAAATCGTCTCAAACACGGAAAGATCCACTTGTATCTTAAAATAATATATAATTAGTAATTCTGTTGCATAGGTGCGTCGTATGCCACAAGCTCTGGCCTCGGGAAAACTGAAAAGAACGACGTCCACGCCGCAGATCCTGGAGACAGTCAGCCCGACGTCGCGGTCGCCAAACTTGACGCCAAAGATGACGAACGGCGTGATATCTACGCGCACGACGCCGACACCGCTGCGCTTTGCAACCGCGCCGAGCCAGAAGGGTTTGATGCACAGGTTTCTAGCTACACGGGGAAAACTCTATAAGAGTAAATCGCAAAACGACGATAATTTGAGTTCTCCGATAACGCCCGTTATCACGCTCAATCCTCTGAGCATCAAAGCTTTTAACAGAACATTGGAAATACCACTGGAGCCGGACGACGAGCCAAAGAAGCCATTAACGAGGAAAGGATATGTTCCTGTCGAGCAAAAGATTCAAAAAGAGCTACATGACATGAAAGAACGAGAGAACGAATTAAGGTATCAAAGTTTTCATATCAAAGAATTTACTTTATTTTACTAAACGATTCAGTTTAAATCTTCGGTTTTTAAAATAACAGATTAAAGGGAAAATTAATTTGAGACTGACTTTTTAATTGTTTAAGAATAAGTTTTGAAATTTATTAATAAAGCGATTTGTACTATTAAATCTCGAATTCTGTAACAATAATAAATAATACTAATTTAAATAATAATATAATTTAAATTTATTTAACATCTTTCGTTTGCAATGAAGAAAGCATTAAAAAGATAAAATATCTTTTTAATGTTATCTAGGCAAATTGTTGCACATTGCAATAAAAATTACGTAAAGGAGTCTTTTTACTTGATTATAACATTTGCAAACTTAAATTGTAACTGATTCGTGTAAATCTCGTTTTATCTTCTAGATTGATGAGATCGCAGATGTTGGCAAAGTCTCAGCCGAATTTACTTGATATAGGAAATGATAACGATTCCGATATTTACGACGGCTCCAGTTCCCTTAGAAGTGGTACTTCTACTAATACCTTGAATGAAGATGAAATCGAGAGAGAACATAAAGGAAAACACAAGGTTGGTAATATTTCTCATTTTTTACGATCAATTACTATCATTAAAATAAACATTAATTTATGATAAATATAATTCTTTGGATCGCATTTGTTGATAATTTTATTGCTTACTATTTTATTTGTAGCCTAATCCACGACGTCGTAACACACTCATCGCGCAATGGGAGAATCTGATAGCCGCCAAGAGAGAAGCTATTGAGAATAACAATGAGAAAGATAGAAATTACTTTTGAAAATTCTACTATTTGCAGAACAACACCGTCTTTATCTTTATCCTATCGGTATCCTATTCTATCTAAATGATCGATTGTAAATTAATAATACTTATTAATATTACAGTGGATAACTGTATTGCACTAAGAGCATTGCTCCACCTTTCTTAAAGCGTATCTTAAATGGATATTTTCTTGTTTTTTTATCTTGTTTTTTTATATAGTTTATTTACGAATGAATCACTCTTTTGTGTTTGAATATTTATGCGCTCTAGTATTATAATTAAAATTTAATTCATGTCACGGCTGCGTGTTTTCAGTATTAAGTTATTGGCTAAATAATGTTATTAAAACGCGACTGCTTATAAAATTGAAAAATTAAAAAAAAATAGAACACATTTTGTTTCATCGTTATTGATGAATTGGATAACATAAATACAATGTGTAAAATATTCTCACTCGCGAGCAACTGAGTTTTCGTACGTTATCATCTAATTTGTAACTTTGCGGTTGTTAAGTGCTTATCATAATTAGTTCACTCGATTTGGACGTGTATAGTATTAAAAATATGTGTATCAAATACTAATTCGTGAAGACAGGTAAGATATTCGATTGATACCTGCATGTGAAAAATCCAATTGTAATAATAATATTAAATAATATTGCATTAATTATAAATATTTGTTTTGTCATATCCGACCCTTTGTTTGGTTTCATTATTATCACAGCCCATTACCTTAATAACACTTTAACAATAAAGATATTATAATAGAATCTATAATTATAAAGATATTATTAATGTTCGATTTTTATTTTAAAAAATATCTATTGTAGCACAATTAGGCACATAACATTGACACAATAAATAAACCAATTATAAATTAAAATAATTTTTAAATTATTATTGATCAATGCTAGGAGACTTTATATTGCATTATTACATTAAATTTTATTTAAAAATAGGATGGATGAGATCTGAGAAAGCATATAATATATTTATTCTTTATAATTTTAATAAGATATAAAATCATCGCTTACATATTTGTTTTATGCTATCCATCACTGCGATTGTTTGCCGGTGATGAGAAAAATTAATTTATGTCTTTATTTATAATTACTACTTATCTGATCAGTCGTGGATGTAGCAAGAAGAAAATTAAAAAAACATCATGATTATAGCATAGAAGAGAACCACAAAATAGTGAATATTATCCATTGAGATGTGTGAACATTGGCTACGTAGTTCAATGTCTATGTTTTAAGGATATAGAGACGCTTCAAAATAAGCTCACCTGTCCACGCGGTATCTTCTTTCGTGTAAAAAATAAAATCCAAACATAAAATAAACGCAGTATTTTTCCACATTTTATTGTTTATGATTATATTATGACATTATGGCCTCACATATAATCGAAATAGACGAAGACATAGAAATTAAACTTTTACTTAATTTCTCCATAAATAAAGGTATGCGAATTATTGTTACTACATGTTACTGTAAAGTCATAAAATTCAATAAAATGTATACAATTACTTTTGAATACACATTATAGTGTATTTCAATATGTAGAAATTCTTCTGTTATACTAATGTCTTTTTACAAGAATATATAATTCTATTTCAGTAATTATTTCTTATTTTAGTTTCAGATTTACCAAATAATGTATGTGAAATATTAAACGGCCGATATGAAGATATAATAAATAATGAACTTTCTACATTTATTGAGGCAATAAAAAATGGTGATAACTTAGAAGAAATTATACATAATAGTTTATCTGAAACGCATACCCATCTGTCATGGCTGTGTACAGGAATAGCTTCGTTATTATACTTTGTCCAATGCAATTGGACAGGGCCTCCTATTGATAAAGATATTGATTGGTTGAAAACCAGAAGAAATGAAGCACTCAACCATTTGTCCTTGCATGACGGATGTAATATAAATGTACGAAAACCAGAACTCATTTATCTGTCTAAGAAAATATTTTCTGACGTAGATCTGCAGCTTAAATATAAAAGTTGCATTTGGTGGCTGTTTAGAGCCACTCTGTTGCATCAACATATTTTAGATGAAAACACAGGAATATTGTTTGAAGAAACTGAAAATTTAATAACAGAAATTAATAATCTGAATATATTAGAACATCCTGTTTGTAAGCTTTTATTCAATTTGGAAGCTGGTACATTTTATTTGTACTATAAAAGATCACAAAATTCTGAAAAACATCTTGAATGTGCACAAAAAATAGCAGGCTTGAAATTAAATTTAGAAGGTGCAATGGGAAAACGTACCAAGTATCAACAAGAAGAAAAGCCGCAGTTATATCTCAAAATAGAAATGAACAACGATACTTTTCCTTCGATAGATTGCGAAAATGTACCAAGATCTTTGAGTTTAAATGATTTTGATGATTTGAGATTAGATTGCATTGAGTTTTCAGAACATAAAGAAGAGACTAAATTAGGTATGATAGAAGAAGCGATAATTTTAGGAAAATAGTAAGTATAATAATATATTTGTATTCATATCAACAATTATAGCATGTCACCATTATAACACAGAAAGATTTTAATAGTTAACAGTGTTCAGTTGCAGTTGTGTCAACCTACGTACGAACTTACTGATGAGGAAATCAGGCCCTATCTAAGTGTAAGCTGTAATATTAACATTGAATTTTTCTTTATTATTACTAAATAATATAGTTTATTATCAATAGATAATATTAAGAAATTCTTCTTGTAGAGAGTTATTGAGAGTACAAAAAATTGGTCATTAAAGATGACTTCTTTATACTACCGTTGCTCATCGGAATCTAACAATAAGAGAACTATCAATAGATCAATGAAGCAAACACAATCTCTAATAAATGATTATAATGATGTAAAAGTACCTACAGCCAGAAGAATGGATTTATTTTTTGCAAGTGGTATGAGACCGATTTGGATGTTGGAGGAGAAATGGGCTAATTTAATGTTCAGTTTTGGTGATGTAAAAACAGCTCTCGAAGTTTTTATAAAATTAGAACTATGGGAAGATGTGATTGTCTGTTATAACGTGTTAAATTTGAAACATAAGGTATATTTTATATTAAATATATGACAAAAAGTTATATAAAAAATAACTAATGTGAACGCTTTTTCAGGCAGTTGAAATTATCGAACAGGAAATATCTAAGAAACCAACAATAAAATTGTGGTGTCTGTTAGGAGATGCAACTGGGGATGTGAGTCATTATGAAGTGGCATGGAAATTGTCCGATGAAAAAAGCAGTAGAGTACAAAAACATTGGGGATTATATTATTTCGCAAAGAAAAATGTTAGTATTTGAATCATTAACTGCCAAAGTAAATCTTTTATTCAAATCTTAAATGTAAAATTTATTTTTTAGTATGTCGAGGCAATACCACATTTAAAGCTATCAGTTGAATTGAATAATATTCAGGAAGATGTGTGGTTTAGATTGGGTTATGCAGCATTACAGATCGAAGATTGGAAGTTGGCTGCTATGGCATATAAACGTTACTGTTCTTTAGAACAATTTGTACGTACACATATTACTATTTTCACAATCGATATGGATTTCATAAAATTCTTATTCTATCTAAAAATTTCAGGCTTTTGAAGCATGGAACAATTTAGCAAAAGCATACATAAAATTGGGAGATAAAACAACAGCTTGGAAATTTTTACAAGATGCCATAGCATCTTGTTACGATTGTTGGCAAGTGTGGGACAATTTGATGATCGTAAGCATTGATTTGGGACATTTTTCGGAGGTAAATATCTATATATTTGATTGAGAATTTTTATAAAAATTCTCTGTTCAAATATCTAAATCAATTTTAAAAGTATTAACATATTAAAAATTACAGAATTAGTTCATGTATACATATATTAACAGTGAATATATATATATATATATATATATATATATATATATATTTAAATTTAATATAGCTCTTTATATTAAATATATTTTATTAATAGTTTCAAACAATTTATTTACAGGTTATTCGATGTTATCATCGTATTTTGGATTTGAAAAGTAACCATTTAGATGTTCAAGTTCTCCAGATATTAACAAATGCTATAGTAAATAATATTAATGATGCGAACGGAAATCCAGCATCTCGTTTGCTTCAAAATAGTTTGGAATTATTTGGAAGAATCACTTCTAATATACTTAATAATCCAGATATTTGGAGAATGTATGCTGAACTTGTCGTACTGAAAAAAACAGACGTTAACGAAGAGAGAGCGGCACAGTATCTACAAAAAGCGTATCGTTTTATCACTTCGAATCCATGGAGTCACAGCGAAGCTGCAACTCTAAAAGTGCTGGATTTATGTTGTGACTTAGCGCAAGCATATTTACGTTGTACTACTGATATTGCAGTTATCAAGAAAAGGAAGATGTTAGGAAGCGCTAAATTGTCGCTTCTAGGGGTCGTGAAAAAAGTCAAGGAACAAGAGTGGAGTAATACGAACATCATCGAACAATTAATAAAAGTTGAAGAATATTTAGCGACTATAACGAATGAATTAGAACAAATAAAACCTACATAATGAGGATATTAGTAGAAGAATTCTTTTTTTACAGAACTTTATAAAATCAATGATATGATTGATTCTAATAAGATAGTTTTACAACAAACAATATAAGTATTTTAAATTCTGTTTCGTATGCATTGTATATAATTAATTATTGTAATCAATTATCAATATGATAATATTCTACATACACATACATATATTAGTCATACATATAAACTGAAAGTCAGCGTATCAATATTCATACAAATAATATCTTTGTTAGACAGCTAGATAGCTAGGCTTATTACAATTTAATCATATAAATAGATAACACTCGTTATAGACTGTAATACAGAGAACATTTAAATATTTATTGCATTTTCTATGTATATATTGTAAATTAAATTCCTTAAATTGAACAGAATTCAGTTTCTAAAATTTTCAAGAAAATCTATATTAAAATTTTTGCGAAAGTAAGTAACTTAAATAAGTTTCTAAAGATAAAAAATTTTTTTATTTTTGAACATGATGCGGCGTGCGTGCGTGCGTGCGTGTGTGTGTAATATTTGCTTTGTATATCAATGTAGTATTCTATAACTCAAATACAGTCAAAAAAACTCAAATGAATCAAAAAAACGTTATAATATGTTTCATATTCTAATTTAACAGCATTCAAAATTGGTAGTCTGCAACATGAAAATTTTTAGTTTATGCACTTTCTAAATTCAAAACCGAGTATTTCTCTTACTTTTATCAATTTTGAATACTTGAGAAAAATTAAAAAATAATTTTAATTTCGAGATAAAAATTTTAATTCAAATTCACTATCTCTGTATTGTTATATCTTTTTCAAAAAAATTTTATTTGTAACAATAATATAACACAATACTTACAATGTTTTATTTTTTAAATGATATAAAGTACTATTTTTCATTTGCGACTTTAAAAAAATTGTAATCTATTCTCGCAAAAAATTGTAATCTGTTCTAAGATTACTGTCTTTTTAATTGCTGCACTCTCTGAACTGGTGCACTTCAACTTCACACAGTGCAATAAGTGAAATGAGATAAACATATATTTATTTCACTTCACTTATTGCACTGTGTGCACTGTATGCAGCAATAAAAAACACTTTATGAGTCAGTTTCACCAATGCCAGTTAGCTTAATTGGCCGTTGACTGACCAATCGCGTTTGCTGTTTAGTAAAATCGATCAATTGCGGTTGATCACGATTAAGCTTGGTGAAAGCCAAGCCCTTATATTGGGTAATTCCATTTCACGTATGATACGCATGATGTATCATTTATCCTTGCTATTCACCGAATGTCAAACAAGGATAAATGATGCATTATACACGTAATGCGTGAAACGAAATCTTAGAAGAGTGGGATAGAACGTACAAATACACGAAGTGCCAACTCACTTATTGCACTGACGTACTATATATACCGCGGTATATCGTATTTGTTTATCACTGGTTACGCGATTTATACCTTGCTCTCACGATTTTATCTTACTTGACTTTTGTGAACATTTCATTCGATATCATATTATCACAGTAAGTATTCAGGTAGTTATTGAACATCGTTTTAATTTGAAACGATAACCGGCATAGTTTTCTTTCAAAAACCTGATCGGTTCAAAAGAAATATTTCTGCTGATTTATTATGTTTGCAAATTATACAAATATTACTTATTAATAATAATAATAATATGTAATGTCCACTTCCATCAATGTACGATTAACTTCAATTTATCTCATTTAACTTACTTTTTATCTTTTTTTAGTGCTAAGAATTAGATAAAGAGCAAATTAAATTCATCTATTGTAGAATGAACCTGAATTTGCAATATTATTATCTTAGATTATATAAGATATACGTAGTGCATGATGTTGCACATATGTTACAACAGTACAGAACATTTATTTATTTTAGATGTCTTTCGTGGGAAAAGTTGTCCTAATAACAGGGGCTAGTTCAGGAATAGGTGCTGCAACAGCTATTCACTTAGCTCAGCTTGGGGCATCATTGTCGATAAGTGGACGTAATAAGGACAATTTAGAGAAGGTAGCTAAACAGTGTGAACAATCCAAGCCATTCATCGTAACGGGAGAATTAACTAATGAGAACGATGTGAAAAATATTATCGATTCGACAATCAAGCATTATGGAAAATTAGATGTTTTAATTAACAACGCCGGTATTTTGGCAAACGGTAGTATAGAGAACACAAGCTTAGAACAATACGACAAGTACGTGATAATAAGCAGATAATATATAAAAACTTTTATCAATATTGATAAACTGTATTCCATTTTGATAACACGCCGGTATAGTATCACAAAATATGTATTTTCAGGATTTTCAACGTAAATGTTCGCTCAGTGTATCAATTAACAATGTTAGCAGTGCCACATTTAATCAAGACGAAGGGCAGCATTGTAAATATCTCTAGCGTAAATGGATTACGATCTTTCCCAGGTTGTCTGGCATATTGCATGAGTAAGTCGGCCCTGGATCAATTTACGCATTGCGTTGCTTTAGATTTGGCACCAAAACAGGTATGTGTAAACATGACTATTTTCTTTTTTTAACTTAATATCATTTTTAATTATTATTGGCATTATTTAAAAATTTTTTTAATGCATAGGTGCGTGTGAATGCCGTAAATCCTGGCGTTATAGTAACAAATCTACACGAAACCAGTGGAATGGACAAAGATCAGCTTAAAAACTTTTTCGATCGCAGTAAACAAACGCATGCTCTAGGAAGAACGGGCAATGTTTGGGAAGTTGCAAAGACTATTGCATTTCTAGCGAGCGACGAGGCTAGTTTCATAACAGGAGCAACATTACCTGTGGATGGAGGTAGACATGCCATGTGTCCTCGTTAAAATCTTAAGTCGTCTGCATAAATGATACATATAATATTGAATATACACGCACGCACGCGCGTGCACGCGCGCACACACACACACACACACACACACACGCATGCACACACAGAGGTAGTAACTAGTTAAAATGTTAAAAGTTAATAACTATAAATGGCGGACCAATCAGAGAAAAGAATATTATCCACTTTACTCTCCCTTCTTTCTCTCTGGTAAATATATTTCTCTCATAAGATTCTCTCACAAGATTTTGACAAAAACGACTTATGGTGTGACTCTTATTACATATAAGTAACTTATATGTGAATAAAAAAAGTTAATCTATATCATGTTATTTAAAGTAATCTCATTTTAAGAAAAATTTTCTTTCAAAAATTTTTTTTTATGATCTCAAAATTAACTTTTTTTAAACTTAAGTTAATTCAATCTTAACTACTTTTAGTAAGTTAATTTTTTATTCTTTTAATTTTTAACTTACTAATGCTGTGTGTGTGTGTGTGTATGTATATATATAGTGCATTATATAGCATACATTATTGAAAGATTACATACAATATTTTTATTCTATTCTATCTTCCAAGAACACATTGAAAATATATTTTAGATATATATTGTAATTGTTTGTAACTTTGTTTAAAAAAGTTGCTTTTATATTTGTATCTAGCAAAAAGAGAAAATGAAAATTCTTGTAGTACTGCCAGAATATAAATAGGATAAACAATACTCTTGGTAAATAAAAAATGTTATAAATAAATTTTAATATCTCTAATTTTATAAAGGACATTTCAAAAAAAGATAATAAAAATTTTATATTAAAATATACATTAAAAAAAAACCAACCAATATATAACATAAAATAAATGAGCAAAATATTTTAATTAAACTGAAAAACGCATTCTATTTAAAAATTTAATTCATGAAAAGTAATTTTATATTTATGTTTTATATTTATGTTTAAATATTATATTTTCACTATGAAATTATTGAAAAATTTAATTTAGACATTCAGTTGAGAGTCCATTGTAAAATCATCATTTAGTTTTTATTTTGCCAACAAAAATGGCAGTGTTAACGATTCATGTTATAATAAACACATAACATATGTATAACATGATATACAGTGTAACATATAATATAGATTGACGTAAGAAATATTTATCTATGGTACAATTTACACTTATATTGTAACTTGTTCTCTGTAAGATGATAATTTACATTGATGAATGATAATAACACACTAACAAATATAGGTCATATATAACGTATATATACAATAACTTTCTTACAAAAGTAGTATTATTTAATATGTTCACCATTTGCAATGAATCACGGATATTGCATTTTGGCCCAAATATGTAAAATAATCAATTTTATATAATTCATCAAATGCGATTTTTTATGCATAAGAAACGTTTATACATATATATAACACTAATTCTATAATATATTTTCTTTTTACATTAAAAAATTCTTGATCTTCAGAGACATACTATAACACTACAACGTAATTGTTTTGATAAAAACAACGAAATTTTCGCAAAGAAATTATTTCTTTAAGAATACTAATATTTTATTCTTCTATTATATTTATACTTAATAGTATAATATTTTTTAATTCTTTCTTATACATATACAAAAAATAGGACACCACAAATGTGGCTAATACGAAATCTCTATAAGACTTCTTTGCATCATTAATAATACAAAAAAGAAATATAAGACTATTTCTATAGTCAAAAGGTACAACATCCTATCACTGAAACTTGTCCGAGTCTCCTTATTCAATAATATGACTTTGAAATATTCAACATGTCAAAGACGATTATCACAACAATTTCCTACTGGAATTATGCACATAATTTAAAGCAGACGTTGAGAAACATCCCTGTTTTACATCTGCAGATAAGATTATCCAGATAAAAAATAAATATTTCAGCCTTTACTGGCAGGTACTCTGTTATTATTATTGTTTTTAGAATCTACTGCACTTAATGCTATACCTAATTGTGCTGCATAGTATGTCAACATAATGGATACCTAAGAAGTAAAAAAAAATCGAATATTATTATACCTTTCATAAAATTATCATATCGTTATCAAGGCTATTTTTCAGAAGCACTATGAACGTAAAGCTGCGTTCCGTTATTCAATAATATGACTTTGAAATATTTTATTCATTGCAAGTACAAAAAATTTATTGTATACATTACGTATATTATAGATTTTCAGTACTCGCAATGAACAAAAGTCTTAATGTACATACCTGAGAATAAGGTAATGGACTATGGAAATAATGAAACCCGAGCAAAGTGTCAGATATGACAAAGCAAATACTTCCAATGCAACTGCATAACTTAGTCCACGTCCACAATTCCTAATGGATAAAATATGATTAATTCTCTATATTGCATTGATAATATATATAAAAACTAATACTTGTGGCAAAGTTTTTAGATAAATGATAATTTATTGTTAGAGAAGTAAGTGGCACATATTTAAAAGGATAGAGATAACAGGTAAAGTTAATTGTTTCTGTAATTTTTATATTATTACATAAATTTACCCCGAAGAATTGTACTCTTGATATAGCTCTCCATGCCATAGTGGTAAGTAATACTGTATAAATTGGCACTCCTATTGCTAAAACCCCATTTAATCCCGGCATCAAAGCACATATAACTGAAAGCAGTACATTAACCAATTAATTAATGATAGATAGCGATCAATGAAAATTATTATCTAATCGGTTAAAAACACATATTCGCAATAATCGTGTTCATAAATCTTACCAATTAAACAAGATGTATATAGTATTACTCCGAGTGTTAAATTAAGGGGTTTAAATCCAAATGCAAATATATACATAATTTGTGCAATAGCAAACATACACATCCCTGCAGTGAAGCAATTAGGCCACACTAATAGTGCGTCACCTATGCAACTAAACACTAATCCCGTTAATATACGCCTGGAGAAGGCATATCTGCAAAGAGATGAGTATTACGTTAGCAACGCTGAAGCAAAAAGATTACCACAAAATAAAATCATCCAGCTCATTATTAAATCTATATAAGCACTTTTTACTTACTCTTTAGATAAACTAATTCCGTGCAACAGAACAAAAATAATAAGACTTATTATCGGTAAACATTTAAAACACGCCGTTAATAGAGATGGCTGTTCAGCAAGTAATACAAAATATACGGACACGCTTTTAAAGAACGGTACCAATTTTGGCCCAACGCTTTTTATCTGAAATGTAAAAATATCATTTTATTATTTAGTGCAAAAACTTGTATCGACTTGTATATGCAGAATTACATTGTAATGATAAAAAATGTATTTATATGATAATTTTAATAGACTAATTATTTTTTTCTGAGACTATGTGCGTACAAAATAAGGAAAATTAGACAACAAAAAAATTCCACAATAAATTATTCATAATTCAATTTTAACCGCATTAAATTCAAAGTTACCTATTTTCATTAAGAAGCAGCTATTTTAAAATAACTTATCTCTAAGTACGTAAAAACACATCTTTAGTCAATGAAAGATTTCGAAAACATTGTAGATTATATTATAAACATCTTTAATTAATCATTTAACTTATCATTTGATATTTCACAATTAGACAATCTAATCAAGTAAACCCGCTCATTTTATGGAATAGAATAAAACTTATATCTACTGGCAGGAGTTGAGATTAATTCTATTTTGTTTTAATTTGTTTAAATAAATGACGATTACAAATTAATTTTTAATTTATAATCACATTATCATTAACAGCAATTCAATACGATTATGAGATTATTGTAAAATTCATATTTATATATTTATTAACATTTAAAGCATATTAATTTTTTAAAGGAAAAAATAATTATATACATTAATTATTACCAAAATATTTAAATGTTCAACAAAATGTTTCCTGGTAAGCTGCTCTTTATTCATGAAACCTATCTAATGATAGTGCATGTTTGAATGAGATTTATCCGCAGTCACTGAGGCCTAATCATCGACCTAATCCAGCCAGTTACAAGATAGTATATTATCTAATATTGGTACCGTCAGGATGCACAATGGTCTTTGATATAGAGTAGTCACTTTATGCCAATACGGTAGTTTTCTCTAATAGTATTCTATTGCAACGATTGCATTGAATTGATCTTTAAGATATTTCCAACAGGATACACATAACGCGGAAATTCAGGGTTCTGACTGTTTGTACTTTGTAATTCCCGTTCATATTTTGTGATTCATTAATGTTACATGTTGCGATTTGATGATTAGTAATTTAGCTATCCGGTTATTTGAAACATTGGAAAGGAATTTAGTTTACAAAACAGAAAGAGTTTTAATTTACAAAATAATGCAAAATTATTAAAAAATAATTTTTATTACATATATTAATTCTGTATCACTTATACTTAATTATTATATATATTTCAATTGCAAAATACAAGCATATTTATAACGTTTATATAAATTATAGATAATTACATATTAAAAAAAATTCATGTAATTTTATATGGAATGAATTACATGAATTTTTTTCAGTGTGTGTGTGTAATTATCTATAATTTATATAAACGTTATAAACGTTATAAATATATTTTGCGATTTCCAGTAAATTTCCAATCATATTTAGGCAATTTTCCAGTCATAAACATGTAATTTCCATGTAAAATTACATGAATTTTTTTTCAGTGCAGTTTAAACTATTTAAAAACAAAATTTTTATATCGGCACAAAAAATGTTTATTGTGAAATGTAAATACGAAATGTAAATTATAAATAATTATCTTTATCTTCATTCAAATCTTTGTATGGGCACAAAAAAACGGTGCGCAATCCTCTGTTTTTGCTTCCCAAGAAGGATGCAAATTGTTTTAATTAACATAATTGTAACCGCGTGCCTACAATTCATCCGGAGAATCGCTAGTATTATATATTCGTTGAAAATTAGACGACTCCTCTCAAAATAATTCTTTCCTAATTTAAAATACAGTTGCTGTGACAATGCTCCGATAATTTTTATACGCGTATACTATAATACACTTTTGACGTACATGTCATAACATTATAAGTAAATGTAAATCGAATATTTATCTTTCAGTTTCAACCACTACGCGAGTAGTTACTTATTGGATTAATTCAATAAATTCTATTTTTACGCGAATATGCCGCGCTCTAACAAAGGGGCAGAGAATAACGAATACATGATTCATACAAAAGGGGAAAACAAAAAACAGCAGCAGCAGCAGCAGCAGCTTCTCTCGATTTAAATCGAAATGGCGAAAGCGGCAATTGAGACAATTTTAATTTAATACAAAATAAATAATAATAAAATAAAATAAAATAAAATAAAACAAAACTAACGAGTGTTTACGGAAGGAGGGTGACGATATAAACGTCTGCCTTTATCAGCGTAAACTGTCTTATCGCTGTCTATTGCAACCACGTCTTCTTACCACTTGTGTAGGCGATGACATCTTCGGTTGAAGGACACCAAAGGGGCGCGGGGTAGTCGGGGAGGGAGCAACGCCGTAGCAGCCGTCTATGTCACTCCGGACCGTCCGTCAAGTCCAACCGACCAAGACCGTGACAGGCCCCGCGAGTGCTGATCGTTCGCAGGCTCCCTGTTTATTTATATGACCGCTTTTCGACGCATCGCATCACACGCATGTATACTGGTGCGCACACATATACACATACACACACACACATACACACACGCATACGCGCGCATCGTGCGCCCTGCCACCGGGCCACTGTGTGTTGTGCACCACCGTCAATTACAATACATCGCCCAGGGCGGCCAACTGGCCGACGATGTCGTCCAATGCCGTCGGGACTTCAATCCAGGGCTGCGCGTTCAAAAATAGAATTTCACTGTATTTGTATGAACTTCGTCGACAATTGTTTTTATTCTTAAACGATTTATGAAATCGTTTGTATAGAGACTTTTAAAATGTAATTAAAAAAAAAAAGTAATGAAAATTTTGGAAAAATATATAATTTAAAAAGTTTGACACAATCATGTAGAATATTTTAATTAATTATAATTTCATTTTATGCAGTTAGTTGATATAAAGTAAATACAGTTTTTGAAATTAATTGTATTTTGTGTATGAAGTTTTTTTAAAGTACATAATTGAAAGGATTTTATAATCATTTGGATAATTTAAATTAAATATTTTTAAACTTATGTGTAAATAGTGTCATATCAAGTTTATTCGTATGAAATTAATCAACAATGAATTATTTCTTGAACTTATTTTCTTGTAAATTGTATACTTCGTATGAATTTAAGATTTTTGAAATTAAAAAGATAATTTTAACTTAATCAATTCTTCTTAATCTATTCTTATATTATGAAGTTAATCGACATAGCTGATTAATTAATTCGATCACTTGTCGAATTATTTTTAATTGCATTTTAAAAATCTTCACATAAAATACAAATAATGAAATAATTCATAAAAAAGTTCGTACGAAATCATTCATTTGATAGTAATTTTTTAATTAATCGTAATTAAATATTTTGTAGTTTTTTTCTTATTAAATTAACCTGTTAGAATTGGCCAATTGGCAGCGTGGACAATCAGTGCCATTTACAAGATAAGTCTGTTCGTGCTTGCACTTTCGGCACTCAGAATCTTTACTTTCTCTCTCTCTCTCTCTCTCTCTCTCTCTCTCTCTCTCTCTCTCTCTGTTTGTCTCTCTAATATTCAAATATTATATATTCATATATATATTCATTTTATCCTACAGATGAATATATAATTGTTACATCTCAATGGGATTTAATAAATTTCATATAACATGTTTTACTTTGTTTTTTTAATTTCTCTTCGGGTGAAGAAGGAATTTAAGCTTTCAATCCTTCGGTCCTTTCTTTTCACAATTCTACGCTGAATATTTCATTGGTTAATTTCTCTAAATGGCTGCGTTTAGCGAATATTTTTTTAGATCATCCAATCAGCATTTTAGATCTGGAAGAATACATCAATAGCAGTGAGCACTCACTTAACTGTTAAGGCTCATTTCCACTAACATAGATTAACTTTAATTTCGGTTCAATTTACTCTTCGTCTTTTTCTAGTTCTAAAGATTAGAAAAAGACGAAGAGTAAGTTGAACTGAAATTAAAGTTAATCTACGTTGGTGGAAATAAGCATAAATTCGCTGAAGCAGTTTATGGATAAGCCTTTAGGAAAGTTTACAAAATAAAGATCGATTTCGCACAAAATCAACGATTCGCATTGGATGAAGAAAATCGAATTTAAAATCGAAATTGAGTTCGACCTTCGGAATCAAATATGGCACAATCCCAGTGTTCAACGCAATAATTTACTTTCTTATAATGAGATAAGCAGAATTAAACATTTAATGTCTATTTTTCGCTGTAAAAAAAATCTAAAATAACGTAACGAGATGGCGAACCGTGTTAATTCTATATTAAACAACCTGTTGACATCATATAAGAATTGGGTCGTAGCGAATCCGCAATTATTGACAGATATCGAGGCTACTGTCAGATGTTTATCGTATTTCAGTTTTGGTTAGAAAATAAGTCGTCGAACTTTATTGTTACGTTTCACCACGTATATATCATTAAATGTATGTTCTTTGCAGGACAATTGCGCAATTCGACTTTGGCCGTGGAATTGATTTATTCCATGCCAAATCTAATAGTGCTCTGCAATGATTTGCTTATGTACAGCAGCAAACGTCAGCATTTTAAAATACCTCAGTTTGACTCAAAAATTAAAATTTGGCTAACTGTGGTGGAGTACACTGAGACCTTTCTCGAAGTGTCAGCTAAGAAATTATGGGGGCCAAAAGGAAAATGGCTAATAATCGTAATTATACAATTATTTAAGTAAGTATTGAGCCATTCTTTCATTTTTTGTCGATAAATTAATAACGAATTCAGTCTGTACACTTGTATTACAGTTATGTTCATTTCTACTGACACATTTCTACAAATTTCTTGTTTTATTTACTCTTTGGCCAGTATTCATAGTTGGTTCTTATTTTAAGACTGTCTTAAGTCGTTAATGTAGCCCTCTAATTAGTTTGTGACTTCTTAAAACTGTACTTAAGACAATCTTGAATATAAGATCTAACTATGAATACCGGCCTTTGTCTTTTTTCTAATTCTTTTCTAAAATTGAAAAAAGATACAAAGTTAAACCAAGATTAAAGTTAAGCTAAATTGATAAAAATATGCAAAGCCTAGTTCCATCAATATAAAATTAACTTTAATCTCAGTTCAATTTCTTGATTTTTTCTAATTCTAGAAATTAAAAAGAGATAAACAGCAAGTTAAACCGAAATTAAACTTGTAGGACTTGTAGTTAACTGTTCTACCTTTTGGTAAAATTTTATTCATTAAATAAGATTACTCAATCATGTATATTGCCAGATTTACCTAATGGGTAAAATTTACCAAAAAGTGGAACAAGTGGCCCTTAATTACATTGATGGAACTGAATTTGTTTTTTTATTTCTATACGCTAGACTGCACTGAAACTATTTTCTCACTTTAGCTAAATCAAATTACATATATTTTACTTTGAATTCTCTCTCTCTCTCTCTCTCTCTCTCTCTCTCTCTTTCTCTCTCTCTCTAAAGTGTATATTAATTCAACTCTAGAAAAACAGATCTAATATTGCATATTAAAATTGAGCTATCATGAAATAGTAAAGTTAAATGTAAAAACATATAAATATTAAAAAAATTAAGTATCCAATAATGATATTGACAGAAATTGCATTATTCACTACTATTACTTTATTATCAAAATTATATTATATCTCTACATTTAGATATTTTATATAAACCAACCTTTAATGTATGCTAATCCAGCATAATGCAGATGACAAAATTCATCAAGTCTCCTTGTTGATCAACATTTATCTTTCCTAGGTCTGTATTGCGACTGCTATTAATTTATACATATAAGGAACGTGTAACGAAAAGCCCAGCGATATCGCCTCTTAACAGAGAGAAATTCAATAAAATCGACAATGTGCAATTGAAGGAAGGCTTTATGCTGAAAAGATCAGGCACTATTGTTAGAAGTGTAAAGTATTCTACTCCTATAGAATTACGAACGTGGAAAGCTTTGCCTTCTATTACAGACGAGAACGAGAATCTAACTAAAAACCAGGAATCTGAGAGGAATCTTAAACTAGCTGAGGTCAGTTAAAAAATATAGTACTGTCATGTGATTAATAATAAGTTTTTTAATATAATAAAAAAAGTATCTCAATTTATATGTAATTTTCAAAATATATGTCATGGGTGAAGTTGCTGTACAATGTCAGCATTGCATAACCCAATTGTGCAATGCTGACATTACTCAGGCAATACTGGCATTGCATACCATACGGATTTCGCCTTTAATATACTAATGTAAAAAAAAAGATATAGGTAACAAAATATTTAACTTCTAGAGTCTTTATGTGACAAAGCCACTGCTTCATCTAGGATGTATGTACATTACTAACCAAAACCGTTGGCCACCGTGGATATTATCACTTATTATCGATATAGCCAGGTACACAGCATATTGAACTATTATACGTAATTGATTAATTGTGATATTTTATGTAATGAAATTATTATTTGTGCAGTTTAAATATCTTCAATCGTTGTGCCCAAAAAGCATTATTAAGTAAGGAGGAAGAAGAAGAGCTCGTGCGTCGAAGATTGAGTTTACTGTTGTACATTTTGAGATCGCCGTTTTATGACAAGTACAGCCGTAATAAGATAGATGCACTGCTTGATACGATATCTAGTTCCGTACCTCTTGCCAAGTATTTGACAAGTGCTGTTAAAAAGAATTTACCGTATATGCAAAGTACGTATTTTTACATGTGGTCGCGCTAACTTACTGATATAAGCTCGCTACGAGAAATACATAAGTTAAGTTTTTCAAATACGAAAGCAGCATAATCTAAGCATACCAATTTACTATTGGAAGATTATCAAGAAAGAGACTTATGTTATTTTTATATTTTTCTCTATTATTATACAAGTATATTGTTCCGGGATGAATTTAAGCGATGGTATTTATGATTGTTCTGTATATTTTATTTCATTAATTTATAAAAATAAATTATATAAAGATCATATAGAAAAGGCATTTTTTTTCTTCAATAATCATTAATTCGCTTTGATTAATTTATTAGCGTTCTGATTAATTCTAACACGTAGCGTGAAGCGAAAAGAAGGACGGCTTATTCTTCGAGTATTTTGACGAATTTTCCCGATTCCTATTACAACTTTATACAATTTGGATAATTTTATCACGATTGGTAAATTTAATGATTTATCATGATTGATAAATGACTTTAATGTATTTTTATTTTATTTTTATCAAGCTGAATTTTTTTAAAGACTAAACGGTTTAATAAATTCAGCTTAATAAATTTTAATAAATTAAAACAAACTATATATCAGTTTTTTGTGACTCACTTATAATGATTCTGTGTTATAACATCTATCGCTCATGTAACAATCCTTTTATCGTAAATATCAGATAGGACAAATTGTTATATCACTGTTTGTGGTACAATATTTTCTTACAACAATGTATTTTAATACATAATATTGAATGAGATCAGCGATGCGTGATTCTGCTCGTACCAGTAACTCCTATTTATTGACCTTCATTGTTTAATTGTTAAATTGAGATGACCTTCTCTCCACGTCAAATAAATGTTTTAATCCTCTGGAAAGACCGCTGAGCACTATTACTAGTGCACACATGCTATGGATTATTACATGTAATTATGATCGAAAGCAATTTGTGTGTGTGTGCTTGTCTATTTTTTTCACGTAGTATCAGATATTTTACACGTGATAGTTCTGGAAAACCCACGAAGTGTCGTTTTTAGCGTGCCGTGAAAGGCCGTGTATTATATCTCGTCCGGCTGGATGCACAAGTTAATATGTTCCCCTGAAACTTACGAAAAACGGAAATGTACTGTTTCTCGCAACGCGCTGATGCATCTATGTGTATATATGTACATATATATAAATCTCGTAAGTTGAATTTTATATTTTATTTGTTGTGAATCAGTTTCGTTGACAAGAGTGTATACTATGTTTTAATTTATTCTCTCTTTGATCTCTGATTTTCAAGATGAATAACGTCTTGTTGTTCGTACTGTCATGCCAACTATTGCAGCAAATGTTTGTTTTTGCACAAAGTATGTATTTTCTTGAATATATACATCGCTCTTTTGTCATAACAACGACATTACTAATAAGATCAAGTTTTCGAAAAAATGAGTCTGAATGTCTCAAAATATTAAAATTTTGTAATGACTTTGAAATGCAATTTTGATAAAACAACTGATTATAAAGGAATAAAAGTATATTTTTTTCCTTTGTATTTTTAATCTTTTTCTGTAAGCAACTAAAAAATGACAATTAAGACAATTTGACGTAACAAATAAGCGATATTATTGCTATAAAACTTGAAAAATATGAAATATTAACGATAAGCTGCAAAATTTAATAAATAAAAATAAAAAATAACAGGGATAATAAAAAAATTATTAATTGCATGAAAAATATTAATATACCTGAAAAATTTACAGTTATTTAAATGATATCAAAGAATTTGTAAATAGAAAAATAAATTTCTTAATTTATAATGTATTTAATTTCTAAATTACTGTGTCAGTTTCCTAATTTTATTATATTTTTACAGACGAATGTGACTGCGTTTATGGAACTATTTGTCCCGATGGCACTACTGGTGGCATTGACATCAGAGTAGTGACTCCGGTAATATATTTCAGTTCATTGAAAAAAATACTATAACGATAGAACTCATTTGAAATATTTACATATATTTGTAGATAAATTAGAAAATATAGATAAATTATTTATTCTATATATATAAATTTTGCATGAAAAAAGTAAATTACTATTTTTACATAAATATATCTAACGATCATTGTATAGTATATATGTATATATTATATATATATCAATATACTATTATATTAACTACAGTTTTATACTTTTATAGGACACAAGTTGCCCTACTGGATATACATATTGCTGTGTAATCGATGACGACGATGACGATGATAATAGTATTCCTTGTGGTTTACGAAGAATATCATCGCAATCACCGGGACCAGGATTGGCCGCTTACGGTGCATATCCTTGGATGGTGGCCATTTTAACCATCCAAGGTAATTATATCGGAGGAGGAGTGCTTATCAGTTCAAGACGTGTTCTTACTGTTGCTCATAAGGTGGCAGAGTTTGAGTAAGTTAAAAATTTAATATTAAATTATAAAATTAAATTTTTGAAGAGAATATGCCTCTTAGGTCCGGTTACACTAACGTTACTTTGACTTTAAGTGAGACTTGAAACTCTTCATTTCTTTCTCTCTTTCGTCTTTAAAGAGAGAAAGTGAGATTTTAAGCCTCACTTAAAATTAAATTAACGTTGATGCAATCAGACCTTACAATATTTTTTTATAAAGAGAATAATTTCTAAAACTATAATGTGATATAGATTTTCAATATCTTATTCTTCACATGTGTATATTAAAAATGTGTTACAGTAATAGCGACATTATAGCGAGATTAGGTGAGTGGAGTTTTGAATCTGAAAATGGTCAGAGTATAAATATCGGCATCTCAGAAATTTCTGTGATATCTACTTTTAATTCGCAAAATCTCCACAACGATATAGCAGTGCTTAAACTAAGTTCGCCTGCTCCTATTGCAAGTAATGGTAACATTAATACAGCATGTTTGTCAACTACATCAGTTACACCGGGAACAAAGTACGTATAATGGATATATTCGGTCTAAAATTACTTTCAATTCTGTCTACATTTGAATTCTATCAACAAAATGCATAATGATCTATTGTGATTAATATATTAATTTTTGTATTATATCGTTCTGTTAAATGCCGAAATGTCCCTCCATATATAATTTTATAAATATGTCGCGATTATCTAATATTTCATTATTTCAATATTTTGAAGGTGTTGGATGTCTGGCTGGGGGAAAGATGCCTTTAATAACGGACAGTTACAACCTACTCTAAAACAAGTAGATTTGCGTGTATTGAGTAAGGCGGATTGCCAAGCGGCCCTTCGAGGGACCAGACTAGGACGCAACTTTGTCCTTCACAACAGTTTCATGTGCGCAGGAGCGGGACAGAACAAAGATGCATGCACTGTAAGAAATATGACATATTGTCTCTTGCAAAGTAATGAATATTGCATAGCAATCTGGATCACGAAGTTATTTTTCAATAATTTAAAGTATTCATTAATTCTAACAATATCACTATGAATTTCCTTTAAAGGGCGATGGTGGTTCACCGTTGGTGTGTCCAACATCAAACGATCAGTATGTAGTTGTTGGGCTGGTATCATGGGGAATAGGTTGTGGAGATGAAGGAGTTCCTGGTGTATACACTGATGTACTCTCTTTCTATAACTGGATCATGCAACAATAACGTAACCCCTGAAAATATACATATATGTATCTTAAAAAAATTAAATAAAACTATATGTCACAACTATTGTCACAAATATCAAATTAAATTTTGTAAAAAAACTTGTAATAAATTATTAATGTATATCAATATAAAATATCTTAAAATAATTGTCACAGCACTTCTCGCAAGTATTGCATAAATATTATAAGGAAAAACAATTAATATACGTCTGATAATTTTCTTTTATAATTGCTTAAATCTATAAGAAATACATAAAAAATATACAGACTTAACATTTAAGAATTATATCCAGGAAAGAATACATAAACATAACGAAGAGATTTGGTACTCTTGCTTATAAATTTGCGTCCTAGCTTATAAATTACGTGTTACAATCAACGCAATAAAAATTACATATAAATAAAGAGTTTCTTAAAGTGGGATTTTATAAAATCACATTGTCAAATCAATATACAAATGAGATTTAAAAAATACTTAGCTTAAATTACATATTTTATGCGATAAATTATGCATCAGTCGCAAAATCTTCTAATTTTGAAATTTTTTTCCAAGAAATTTATAGTAAAAATTTGAAATTTTATTATTTATATCCGAGCATATAGAGCATATAGAGCATCATATAACGTAATATATTTGGTATTAATATGCCTTTGGGTTTTAATTTTTTATCATGTATCTTAATCATTTACTCTAAGTAAATTGATGGCAAAGATGGAAAACAGATTTCGATATTCGCCAAACTATTTCAAAAAGGAGGAAAAATTTATTAATAAATTTTAATTTGTAAGATTTCACGAATGTATTAATTTATCAATTATAAGCAATTGCTATAATATGTCATTCAACCACTGCCATCAACTATGATATTAATGAATTTTATGTAGATAGATATTTATTGTATATTTGTACAATAAATCATGACGCATCTCGCGTATTTTACTATGGAGGTAGATATATTTGATAATGCAATGAGAGTTCAGACAGTTGGTGCATTAACGTGAGTGTGGGGAACTTGGACGGAGTGAAACGATGTTGGATGCGAAGCGGGCAGTGATAACAAGTGTCCGCGTTCCATTTCATTCACTTCTTGCTGCTCCGTTCCTCCTATAGAGCCTGTCGAACGTGCCAAGCTATTACGCTGTCTGCACATGTACGGTGTCTCTCCAGGTGAAGGAGTCTCACGACCCTGTATTATATAAGTTATTGTCTATATAAATCTTTACAAATCTTGTCAGTAAAACTAAGACAAGAACAAAACGCGAAAAAAATTAATTTTTACAAAAGACGTTTGTCACAACATGTATTAATAAATACGTATTAACAATTCTCTTTTATCTTGTTAATCAGACACAAATGTAAAGATAGAAATTTACCTACAATTTTGATTTCGTATTGTTGATGATTGTATCGCTCTTATTATAATCTGGTTGAATTTAGATTTAGATAAATAATGTGAATTGAATGCAAAACAGCTAGTTAACTTTTCAAACAACTGAAGCAAGTTCATTGAAACATACAAAATGCTTTTTTTCTTTCACAAACAAATATAACTATACTTTCAAATGGATGAAGTACTAAAATTTAGATTCCCAGATGTAGTAGACGAACTATCGCGATCTATAGTCGTATTTGATTCTGATTTTGTTCCATCTAAGCTTGGTCCAAGGTACTTTGAATTGGGATACACAGATGGAGCACTTATATTTCTTTCCATACTATACTAAGAAACCCCGAAGAATATACGGATGATGAATGATGCAAGGATACGAAATTTATGATACGGTACTTACTTGTTTGGAAGGACCACAGCACGTCGCGTGATTGCATGGCTTATCAGTCTTTGGACAATCCAACACGCAATCTTCCGTGGGAGTCTCTTTAATTTCGCTATTAGAATGATACTAGAATGATAGAAACATATTTTTAATAAAAATATCTAACAACAAAAATAATTCAAATTAGTGTCAATCATAAGCCATGAGTGAAACATTATTTATCTGTGAGTCGTAGATAGTTTGGTGAACATTCATCTTACGCATCATTAACTTTGAACAAAAGATCGTTAACTTCGCTTTAAACGTACATGTGACTCACGGATAAACTTTTTAATCATAACTTACAAACGTAGATAAAAAACGCATTAAAAATATATTGCTCAGAATAACAAATTGCACTAGGTGCATTTACACCTAGCTTTTTTACACAAATTTTTCTATCTAATTCTGTTTTGTTTGGCGTATGTAAACAGATTTTTTTTTATAATACTACTATATGTGTGTATTTACTTACGTCAATAAATTCTGGTTGAATAGTCGTCGAATGTATACCTTCGTTATGGAAAAATTCCTTAACCTGTTCGGCAATTTTCATATATTCTGAAAGATTTCTACATCTTATATGCGCACTAGCTATAATACGATCACCCGCCAATTGCCACACGTGGAATTCATGTACAGCTAATACACCATCTATGTTTTCCAACAAACGTTGCTGTATAGCATCGACCTGTACAAATAAATTTATAAATCAAATAATGTATATCATAAATATGTACCATGCACTTTAAAAATCGTGTTATTGCATTATACAAGCCAACAAATATTACTTGAATGTGTGTTGGCACAGTCTGCAATAGAATTAAAGCTGATTCTTGAAGTAACGGCCACACTGAACGCAGAATAAGAATGACTAATAAAAGCGACAGTGCAGGATCAATGTAGAATCTATATAAAACATTTTTTTAATTATATGTTTAAAATTCTTCAGTATCTATATATATACAAATATGTAGTATATAATTACCTATACTTCCAATTCGTTAGCCATACAATTAGAGCAGACACAATTACAATGACAGATCCCAACGCATCGGAAAGTACATGAAGAAATACCCCTCGCATATTCATCTGACTTGCATCATGCGAATGGCCATGCGCTCGTTTTACTTGGGGTGTCGAAGGTCTATAAGCTTCGTCATTTTCATTATCATCAGTGCCTACCAAAGTACTTAATCTATTATGACTTCGAGATATACCATGCGAGTGACCATGAGCACTTCCATGTTCTGCAATAATTGCACTTATAAGTATCTATTAATATAAAATAGATTACTTTTATCTTATAAGATATATAATGAAAAAATCGATTAATTGAATTAAATTTAATTTAAGAAATATTAATTGTTTTTCAAATAAGTTATAAAATACATTAAATATGACAGATTATTCAGAGTTTCATGAAATGAAATAAAATAATAAATTTTCCCGTTTAATATCATTAATATTCATTTTTTGAAATCGAATGTTTTTTAAATACTCGGTTACAGTTCAGTAGACATCAATAAGATAACAGATATTGATACTTTTCTTCCTTGACGAATTTTTAACATTTATATTATAGCTCGGACATTTTTCTCTCTTTGCAATCTCAAGATATAGATCCAGTAATTTTATAAAAATTTTTTTTCTGTCTTATATTTGCAAAAACTTTGTATTTTAAATCTTGCTGCAATAATACATTTGCTAACCATGTACATTTCATAATCAATTTTTCTTTATCTTAACTCAAGATAAAATCTTTCGAGGACTAATAATAAGATAACATCACGATAGTATTGAACAAAGAATCGTATAGGCAAATTGAATATACAATATTGTTATCCATAATCATAATTAAGTTATCATATGGTTAGATACGAAAGATGATAATTAAGATATGAAATACAAATAAAATGCTTTACAAATATTATCTAACAGAAAAAGAAAGTGAAAATAGAAATTTCTGAATGAGTATTCTTCTGTATATTCTTCTAAATATACAAATATTTAGTATAAGCAATTTTTATAATTTTACACTTCTATATAATAACAAGACAACTTTAGAGAATCTTTAAAACAAGGATAAATATCTACATATAAAAACAAATGTCACATTTATTTATACTTTGAACAGTTTAAATTTTAAAACAAATAAGTTGTATGATACACACTATACTCACCATGGAATAAACATAAACCTATCACATTCACCAGCAGACCAAGTCCCCCAACTCCGACCAACAGTTTAGCTTCATGTATCTCTTCTACCTCGATAAATCTTTTACATGCTTCTACAGTAATACTAAAACATAAAGCGACCAAAAACACGGCATTCACTAAAGCTCCTAATACTTCGGCTCTGGCCCAACCAAATGTGTTTTTGGACCATTTCTTTGGTGACATCTACAACATCAAAAATTTAACAATATTAAATATAATAAAATATTGGCCATAAAATTTTTCAACGAGAGATCTATTTTTTAGCTGCTTTAACTTTTTGCGTCTTTTCTTTTTTTTCCTTTTATGTTGGGCTATGTTTATATTCTCGCCTGAGTGCCACCCAAGTATAATTTGGTACAACATGTTTGTTGTACCAAATTTGTTTACCGAATGGTAAACAAGAATAATATAATACCTGAGGAACACTCGGATGTGAAGCATATAAACTTATAAACGCGTTTGTAGAGAGAAAAAGAGAAAAGATGAACCGTGCAAAGAAGTTGAGCTAAAAAGAAAAGATCTAAAATTCAAAACAAACTGCAGAACTTACCTTCACCGAAAGAAATGCTACCACTAAAGCGGCTACATCTGACAACATATGAAAACTATCTGCTATTAAAGCCATCGAATTGGTGACATAACCAACTACGATTTCGACTAAAAAAAATAAAGCTGTCAGCCATAACATTGTCAAGAGACGACATTTTTTTCCTGTATAACGACCCATGGTATCTGTGTAGACCTGAAAACATCAGAAAAATGAGTATTTTGCAGAATACATCATATGCATTGCCTCAAAATATTCTCCGCAAGAAGCTTCTAATAATACACACTTATTTTTATAACTCTCTGAATCTATAGACGCAAGTATAAAGAACAACATAACAAATTGAATAATTTATTACAAACGCTAAAGAATAAATGTTACTAGAAATTATCTTTCTTATCACGAATATCATAATGTCAAATTAACTGATAAAGACGAGAAAGTAACGTCGGATACAGAAATTTATCCTCTCACTACTCAAAATATCGACAACTGATGAAAAACTTATCACGATGCGAGAAATTTAATGAATTCCTATTCACTTTTGCTTCCGTGGTCTTTGTTTGTTTATCACGCGAATTTCAGACGATTATCTGAGCGCGAGAAACGTCCCCCCAATATACGCGAAAGGAACTCTCTTATCTGATGCTCTTACGATCGAGGACGAAGACGACGAGAGATCGCGCGCAATGTACACGTGCGCTCCAAAAGTCACTACACAGTAAAACAATTTCCTTATATCTATTTACCATGAATCCGGTAATAGGGGGGAAAGGAAAAAAGGAAATAAATATGAGTCACAGCGGAACGACAAGATACGTGATTCATCGCATGGGGAGAGAATAAACCCGTCTTTTTAGCTGAAACCGTTTGTAAGTTCACCTTTTCTCCCTTCTATCTCCAAAGTCGAGAGAAAAGAAGAAAAATTGAATCGTATAAGAAACAACAGGATTTAGCTAAAAACATCAGGGGGTCGATTGCATATCTTGAAACGAGATAAAAATTACAAAAGTGAGCAAATTTATTAGGTATTGACCAATGACATTATGACTATTCTTCTAAATTCGCTCGCTTTTGTAATTTTGACCTCGTTTTTAAGAGACACAATTGACTTTCTATCTTAATCATGCGTTGCAAATCTTTGATGTCACAAAAAGGGCTACATTAAGTCTGTCCTTTTAGATCTAACTGAACCTTTTTCACGGTATATCTTTTTTTTTCTGAGAAAAAAAGAAAAAAGATGAACTGTGTAAGAGGTTCATTTAAAAAGAAAAAGTCTAATCAAATCGAAGAATTTTTGAGAGTGCCGATGGGATTATATTTAAGTTTTTTTTATCTGAACATCAGATGAACTCCACGTTTCCAAGGTGAAGAAAAAAGGAGGAAAGATGAACTGTGCACAGAGATTCAGCTAAAAAAAAAACAGGCCTATTTTGCAGCGAAAGAAAGCCGGTTCTGAGTAAAAATTTTCGTGACCAAAAACAGGCTCTCGGGGATAATAGAAAAGCACTAACATTACCATTTCGATATGAATATCCGGACGTTCGGTCTGTAATGCGTAATTAACTTACAATTCTTCGAGCGTTTCGCAGATACATCTTGCGAAATGTATTCTATATGTATACGGTATAAAATATAAGTTGTACAAACGCGTACACACCCATACACATATTTTTGCCAAACAAAAAGTGGTCGATAATATCAATGATCTCCGATTATCTCCAGGGTATCGATCATGCAACTTTTTCTCTAGAGCGGAAAACATGAAAAGTGAAAATTTTTTGTTATATTGTATGTCACACATATACACACATACACACGCAAAAAATTTTTACTTTTCATGTTTCCGCCCTAAGGAAAAAGTTACATACTCATTGATTCCCAGAACCCATCAATCAACACTCTACGGTTATTTATTATCCATAAGATCGATGATGTCATCATCAACGTTCCGAGTCAGCGAGGAAGCCAAAAAAAAAAAAAAAATCACAAGGGCGGTGAAAAAAAGAAAAAGAGAAGGTACGCTTGCCGCACTTACCTTCGAGGGGAAAATTCGTCGCGCCCGTTCGCCGTCTTTGCCTTTCGCGTTCGCCACCGATCGTTCGATTTATCAAGTGACCCTAATTGAACACGGCGCGTGAAGAACGTTCCTGGACATATTCCGTCGCGCGATCACGCGTACGCACAAAGCGCATCGCTGGCAGGTACAGACAAGGCACACGACAAGGACTGACAACGCACTGTAGCGCCCATGGCTAAACTGATTTTCTCTTTTCCACGCTACGATAAACAAGGCAGACGAAGACGCTGACCTGCGTTCGTAAAACTCCGTAAAGTCTGCACTCTGCCGACCGACCAATCGCGCGGCGTCGTAGGGAGAATTGGATTTTCTGCGCATGCGCGGTGAACGCCACATCAATGAAGTACCTAACGCGAGTAAAAAGGGTATCACTGTGTGGCCGTATAAAATTATACATATAAAAATTTCTTTAATTTATAAAAAATATATACTTATATTCAAACATGTATACATAATTATATATACACGCGTCAATTAGGAAAAATTCACAATAATAATTTACATTCGATAAAATACATAATTATACATACACGCGTCAATTATGAGAAGTAATTTATATTCAATAATTTATATTTTTAAAAAAAGTGAGAGATAAATTGGAAGGAAAAAAAAAATAAAATAAATGAAATAGAAATAATTTCAAATAAAATATATGACACAAAGTAGACTCTTGTTTGTCCTACCTTTGTTCCTATGCTGTTTTAATGCTGTTTTAGCTACTAGGAACAAAACTATATATATTTTCATTCATAACTCTGTTCTTCTTGTTTACTTTAATTAATAGTATGTATTCTAATGTATACTTATTCTATTTTAATCCCGTTTTTATCCAGTATTAAGCTCGTGTTTTATCATTGTGATCTGACAAATTACCGGTAGAAATTGAGAAGAATCTACCATAATTAACTTAAATAGAGTAGTATTCTACAGATTTCATTTGGTGTTTGCTGGTAATCTGCCATCATATCCGCGGTTAGCAGATTGTATTCTGTCGACAAAATTTCTAGAGAATAGATACTTCGCAAAATCTGTCTTTGATAGATTGCTATTTTGGCTTTCAACATTCCATTTTGCAAATATGAATTATTTCCAAATTTGTAAATTGTCCTATGTAAACCTGAAACAGTTCGTATACAAAGTTCTTAAAATTAATATATATGTAATATTGCTCAGATTGTTAAGAAAATAATGCCATGCGTTTCGAAAATAAATGTAAAATTCGTAGGAAGCAATGTATATATATGTATATATATGTATATATATATATATAGCGAGAGTATTGTATCTTTATTATTTCAAATATTTGTAGCACAGGCACAATACGTTCAACTTGTCGCTTCCGAATAAAATCGGAATCGATCATTATCAATCGGTCTAATCGTCAGACATATGTAATACCACATATTCATAACGACGCGAGGTGTTCAAGAATGTTCACTTTCGAAAATCTATGCGTGAAAACATACCTTCCTCTTCTTCTTTTTATTTTTTTCCGATATGCAATTCCGTAGCGGTTTCGGTAATATTCGCGATTTCTTATATAAAAATTTTATAAATAAAATGTACAATTGAAAACCGGAAGAGATACAAAATCGGATGCATAAACAACGTAAGTACATATTAAAGTTCTACAAAAACTTTTATTTTTAAAAAATTGAACGGAACGCGTTATGTATGGTAGGCGTTTAACTCGGCAGTGGTAAAATTTGTTTGTAGTCAATATGATAAAGTTTTTAGGGACGTGTACATATAAATTGTTTATATTTTCCTTGTAAAAGATTGCGTCATGTTTGACGAAATTATTTATTATTTAGAAATGTTAATTAAAAATTAAAGAAAGTAAACTTTCAAAAAGTCTAATAAATGCACCCAAAATATAGAATTTATAAACTTCATTTCAAACAAAATATTAGCTATATCAGAATTAGATATAATATAAAATACATATACGTGCATCCACATAAAAGATATAAATATTATATACATAAAATATAACAAAGTTCATAATACAAAATCGATTTTTACATATATAATTTTCGCTTTGTCATTTTTTAAAATCAATCTAATTTTGTATTTATATGAAATGTAACTATTTTTGGAGTATTATAATTTAATATTTAATAAATAAAACAAAATAAATATAGTTAAATAGGACTAAGAATAAAAAAATCCAGTTAAAAAGATCGATTTAAGTATACTTTTAAGATGTATATAATATGAATAAGAAAAAAATAGTTTACATATAAAAAAGAGTTATGACACTTCAATTTTCTTTTTCCTCTATTCTTTTTACATTTATTGAGATCGATGTAAACGGGTTCGTGTTTACACGTAAATATATACATTAAACGTTTAATATTTCTTTCTAGAAATAAAATTCGAAGTTACCATCCATAGGATGGGATGAGTTTATTACAAATTTCACATTAGAGTAAAAAGGTATTAGCACCACTTCCTAAAAAAACAATTCACCGGAATATATATATATTCAGAATTCCGTGAACATAAAAAATTATACTTATTATTACAATATCGATCTACTTAATTCATTCTATAAATGCTTGTTTTTCACTAAAATGGCAGAATAAGAAACAAAGAATTATAATATAAATCTCTAAAACTTAATTTTACATTATGTATATTTAACTTCGATAAAAGATGATATTCCGAATGATAACAATAGTAATGCCAAGATAATGAAAGAATATATTGGGACTGCCAATTTGTTTACAATAAAGAAAACGTTTCTGATGAAAGAAATTAGATAAAAAAATAAAAATTTTATTTAAATATCATGGAAGAAATTTTTTTATATATTATATAATCTGTATCATGCGAGTTGTAAAAATAAAATGCAACATTTCCAAACCTCAATACGCATTTTCGTTACAGAATTTATTACGATTTACTGATATCTTTTTCAAAAATAAGTGTATTTTGTAATAGATGAATAAGTATAACTTTTTTTTAAACAGTATTTGGCGTTTCAGTTCAGAGTAGTTTAAATGTGCACTCCCGTAAAAATGAGATGTGATTTCTTTTTCTTTTTTGCAGGCTTTTTCGCTTAGCTCTGTGGTACCACTGCCGGGTTAAGGATGAACAGGGTCCAGATTACCATACATTTGAATTTCTTACAAAGTCACATTTATTATCTCGATTTAGCTATCTCAGCATCATCGATAATACGAATCTGGTAATTCTATATACAATCTACCGAAATAAACGCAATAATCGGTAGTAATAATAATAGCGTCTTTCAAATCTTTTCGAAACTCCTTCTCCCTTCTTTTACTTTCACCTCGTTGATATATTTTTCTTTTTTTAATAAGTGTGCTGAAAAATCGGTATAAATGTAACCTACGAAAAGGAGTAATATTTACCGCAAAAATCGTCAATTGTAGCTTAGACAAAATTTGGAAGAACTGTAACGCCGTTTTTTTTCTTCTTTACATTTTCCTATTTCTACTATTGCCAACGCTATTTTATATCCGGTAGTTTTTTTTTAAATCGAACGGATACTCGTTAAATATATTTTATTTTATATCACGAGTATGAGGTCGATTGTACATGTCACAGTTTACAGCTCGAGCACCATATTTGGCTAATGTCAATAATAATTAAAAGCAAATTGAACAAATAAAATTTCGACAAGTCTAAAATCACTACTTCATTTCTCTTTCTTTCTCATTCACTCTCTCTTTTTGTCTCAATTTGCTATCATTTACGCTACGTTGCAACATTATCGATAAACTTCGATTGTGATATTAAATACAATCTAATGCTAATCACTTACGTCTAAATTACTACAATCGGGTATTATTAACGATGAGCGTTCAATTAGTTTCTCTCACTGCATCTCGCGATGTTGGCTACTATGGCACTTGATTAATACTGATGCGCTGTTTTTGATCCCCCTAAACTTCTATACCTTACGTGCTATCATCACGGCTAACAATAAATTTAATTCAAACAACGATTCCCTATCTTATCTATCAATATTCTCAACTGTCCTAGCGACCAACATCGTATTCGAAACAGCAGTAAAATTCGTTTATATAAAGTGCTACAGGTCTTCCATAATTTTTCTAAGATAAGTAGTAATTACTTCGTAAATAGTTTTGCTAACCAGCGACCGTCCGCCCTACTTGGCTTGGGCTGGGATCGGGGAGACGCAGGGCGGCGGTATGGTATCTTTCTTTTTGATTGGTATTGATCTAAATCTAGTATTTGGACGAAGTGCGAGGATGGGTCGTGCGTGCTTTTGCTTCCTAAATCGAGCGTGCGCAAGTTCTTATAATCTCTTTTTTTTTTATTTGTAGTCGTAAGCTTTACTTTCTTGTTTCCTTGACCAGAATTACGATTTATCTTCGTTAATAATTAATTTACTCGATACGTATATTCTCAGAAAAGAAGGAGAAAAGAATATTATTATTGCATGTGTGTGAAAAGAATAGTGGCGGAAATCATGGAGCAGCCCTGAGAGAGAGCGAACAACGCATCTGGGAATAGTGCATGTGCGCCTGTGTATCTGTATATCTGTATATGTATTGTTGTGTGTTGTGTGTGTGTGTGTGTATGTGAGTGTATTCACAGACACATATGAATCTCATGAGAATGAATATTTCACTCAATGTGTAAATTGCGAATTTACTTATAATTTACTCATTTAACGTTTGCTTTAACCTCAAGTCTTAAGAGTCGTGTGACGCGAATCCGCGCACCCGTGCCTCGAGTTTGTATACAAGTGACAACCTTCTACGCTGAATATCGACACTTCTGTAACAGAATCAATAGATTTCGTCACATGAGACGCATATACATTTCACGACAACGTTGGTTGTGCGAAATTTTACAAAATCCTTACCATCAGGTAATTCATATAATTTCCTAGGAAGAGAGGCGAAATAGGGATGACGTAACGCTTCCTCCGCACCTATCCGTTGATCGGGATTCAGTTGTAGGAGCGATGACGCCATACTATCGCCCTCGGCGATATCATACAGCCGAGGAAACGAGAGTCCCAGTTTCCGCGGCGGATAAAATATCAGTCTATGTGCTTTATACCCGGGCAGATGCGTGACACCTGGCCAAGTCTCCTCGGTAGGTGTGCCCAGTACTTTAAATATCTTATCAAGTTGGTCGTACGTACAGCGTACACCTGGGAATGTCGGTTCACCAGTTAACATTTCCACAAATATGCAACCTACTCCCCACATATCAAGCGAGGTGGAATACTCTGTGGAACCTAAAAGAACGTCGGGCGGTCTATACCATAAGGTCACGACTTCGTGTGAGTATGTATGCGATGGCACGGATTTGGCCCTTGCTAGCCCAAAATCTGCCAATTTAAGTTCTCCTATCTCGCTGATTAATAAATTCTGTGGCTTTACATCTCTGTGCAGAACCCTCCTAAAGTATGCAGTAATACAAATTAATTAATGCGTATCAAGATGAAGACGTTGACATTACATACTATAAACTTTTTTTAATTACCTGCGGTGACAGTATGCCAGTCCTCTCAACAGTTGAAAAAGAAACAATTTAACATTACGGGGATCCAATCCTCCGTTCCCGAAATACCTCTCCATATATTGGGATAGATCGGTATGAACGTATTCAAACACAAAGGTGAGCGTCTCGCGGGTATGAATGATATCGTGTAAAGTCACGATATTGCTATGTTTTAACTCTTTGAGGAGACTTGCCTCGCGAATGGCAGTAAACGGAGCTCCTTCCTCCTCTTGCAGTCTAATTTCTTTAAGAGCCACCACTTGATTAGTGAGATGGCTATAGCCTTTGAACACTGTGGCATATGATCCCTCTCCTAACTGCTCCAATTTTATATAAGCTTCGGATTTACCGAATGGCGAATCTCCCTGCCGAGACAAATTGAGATTAATGTTTAGTATCATGCTAGAAAATTAATGCAAATGAGTACATATATGTAATATAATATGTTACCCCAAAAGCGGAAAATCTTTTAGTTCTTCTAGGTTCTGGACCAAGGAAAACTTCAGATTTGGGCCGCGGTGGGCGTCGGGGCCGCAGAATTACCCTAGCTTCCTCTCGTATATCTTCATCGAGAAGCTTCGAATCGCTAGAAACCGAAAGCTGTCGATGCACTCTCTCATGGTCGCCCACACCTGTCCATTCTATGACAGTCCAATTTCCGAAAACTTAAAACAACAGCAATAGAACTTCTTAACATAACAGCAATAAAAATACATAAAATCACAGATTTTTAAAATTTTGGATAAATAATTCTACTTTGCTTAAATTACATATATACATATTTTGATGTTATTTATGCATTTAAACAATCGCGGTATAGCTACTTTTACATATGCATAATTTCAACTATGCATAATATATAGAAAAACAACAACGTGATATTTGATCACATTAACAAATGTGTTTTAGTAATCATTTTTTAGTGTTTTTACTAACAATATATGTGAAAGAGTGCATTCTTATAAATACAAATTAATTAATAAATAACTTTATAAAATATGTGTGCACATAAATTAGATTTCTACTTTTTTAATATAATAAAAAGCATGAATTAAGTTCTTTGTTTTCATCTCTTATTTCAAAAAATATATAAACATCTAGACCTACATCACGATATACTACATCTATAAAATATTATGAAACCATAAATATATATACTTTTGGATAAAGCTCACCATAACGACGATCTTTGTCCGCAGGTATATTGCCATTTGGCTCTAAGCGGTCTAGGAACTCCTCCGAATAACCATTATACGGCAATTGACCTCTCGTTGTTGCATCATCAGCCTCTTCTTTTGATATAGCTGTAATAAAATAAATAATATTTATAATCATCATTAATTATGTCTAATTAACGATTCATGATTTACTTGTATAAAACTATTTTACTCGATCTTTGTAATACTATAATATTTGCAATATCAATAATAATTATAATATATTACTAAAACATCATGCTGTTTAATTACAATAGGCAAACGCAATTATTTGCCTGACATTAATTATATATTTATTAATATTGGAAAAAATATTAAAACAAAGTTCAATATTTAAATCCTTGTGATTACTATTATATTTTATTAATGTAATTACCTATACAAAAAATACTTACAAAGACGTCCAAAGCTGTGACTAAGGCGCTTTTTTAATTTTTGCACTCTACTGAGAGCACCACCTTTCTTTTCCCGCATTGTCACAGGCCCTATATGTAACAAATGTAATGTTTAAACACACAATTTGATACACTGAATGTAAGTTGAGATAGCATGACATCACAACAGAAGGCCAAGAACATCAGAGTAATTTAGATATAACAGATCATTACATTTATGATGACATCATACGCTATGTTATGCCAGTGCTCCTTAATGATGATAGAGGTATATATGCATCACATTCTTCTTAAATGACAATGCGAGGAACTCACAGGAAATTACAATATGATAAAAAATAATCATACATGATACAAAGCATGAATATGATTACATCATACAAATATTAATAATTGTTTTTTGTAGATATTATACATCGTTATACTACAGATAAAGCAAGAATAATGACACTCAATGAACGAAGTAATTTGAACACAATTTTGTCCCGAATCCAAAGTAATTTAATTCAACTTCTCAGAACGTAGATGACTCATCCGTTCGTAGAAGATAATGAATTTTTACTGCAATTAAAAGTGAAAGTACGTCTTCTTAAGTATGCACTTTCCAAGTATGTGTATCAATTCATCCGAATCAGCCAACTATCATTCTTTTTTGGAGCAAGCCACATAACAAAGCAAACTCTCACGGGACACTTATTAACACGATAAAAAACTTTGAGATTGCCGTATGTATATGACACATGACACGCCATTCAGTCACACGTACGTACACGCACACGAGTATCGACACACACGTTCTTTTTGCGTACAGGTATGGCACTGTAATTACAGCACAGGAGGTTCAACGAACTAATATACATTAGTTTCACACGTCGAATAACCGAACAAATCTCTGGTCGAGATGTTCAAGTGTCAGATAAAACGTAGACTCTCTCCCTCTCTCTCTTCGTGTCACACAAAAGATTGCATTGTATCCATCGTGCGACTCGAAAAGATACGGCGATTCCAATCCTGAAATTGATAAGCGCGCGCGTTTCTTTCTGCCAACATGAATATCAAGCCGGCAAAGGAAAATAATGTTCAATGCTCTTCTCTCGCTTGAATTGCATATATACTGAAGAACTCAGTCGTCCCTCTTCTGCCTGCGATCAGGAGGTACTGTACATACACACATACAAGGGACGCGCGCGCGAGGAAACAAAAAAAAAGAGAGAGAGAGAATTATTATTTTCATTTTCTCTCTCTCTCTCTCTCTCTCTTCCTCTCTTTCTTTTTCTATCTCTCCGCTTCTCTCCGTCAGACTGCTGTTGCTACTTGGTCCTTCTCTCCCGTCTCCATGATCCTGGAACGGAACTCTCTTTACCTCTCTCTCTCATTCATCGTCTCCTCTCTCATTCTTTCACACACACACACCACACATACACATACACGTACACTCCCTCTCTATCTATCTTTCTCACTTCGTTCACACGCACACACAAAACCACCAACCGATGAGAAACCAAAACGACAAGAGCCGGAACGTCGGCCGCGAGAAAGAAATAGGGGAAGGATGCGCGACGGGCGCGTCCGTGTCCGACTTACCCTCTTTGCTCTTGGAAGCGGTCGAACCCTTGTCCTGACAGTACATGATTACTCATTCGCTCGCACGCGCGGGACACATCACATATGGGCGGTGACGCACTCGGCTGCGTGTATTGGTACGCGCCGCCGCCGCTGCCGCCGCTGTGTTTTTCCCTCGGCCGATGCTCCTCAGCTCCTGTGCGGCGACGAGAGTCCCGGGCGCCGTGCTCCCTAACGCGTGACCCTCTCACGTCGTCCTCTTGTATTTCGGCGAAACGCGCACGATCCTCGTCGCGTCGCCTCGCGCCATGAAAACGCTTCCGCGCTGTCCCCGTGGACGATGACAACGACGATGACGAGGACGGGGAGGACGGCGATGGGAGCCTTCTGCACGGTGTGAGCCACCGCGAGAGAATATTACTATCACAAAATTTGCCAGCGAGAATCTCGCTAAGTAGTCGACCTCCTCCAAGAGATCACCTCTCCACTACTTCACGAGAGGGGCAAGTTCACGTCGGTGCACACTACACACTCATATACAAAGACACATACACGTATCTATCTCTTTCTTTTCGATATTTCTTCTCTTCTTCTCTTACACGGGATCACAAATGATTCGGTCAACCCTCCCGTTTGCGCTTAACCCTCGCTGACGGTGGGTGCTCGCGCACACCACACCACTACCTCCAGCAAATCATCTGCGATCGGGGATTCGAGGCCGACCGGTTGGGATTGTCGGGAAGCCTATCTCGCTTGTCGCGGATACTGACTGCCCACACCACCGTCACCACCTCGCACCACACGACACGAAAGTCGCGAGCCACAGCCGAATTCGGCCGAGACGGCAGACGCGCGTCAGCGTGTATCACAACCTAGAACGACGACCGCCGTTGTATTCAGTGTTGTATGAAGTTGTTCAAGAGTGGGGACGCGTGCGTATTCACTGTACTTGTCGCAAACGAGAAAAGTAACTAGACTAAACGAACCGCGAACGTTCGCATTGCGATTTGCGATTGTTGGACAAAAAGAAATACAACGCTGTCTCTCTTTCTCTCTTTCTTATTTTTTTTAAACTGTTTTTCTTTTTTTATATCATTTAATCATTGACTTGTTATCAAACTATCGTTTAAATCATGAATATTTAAATAGACGTATATATTATGCACAATTTACAAATGATTTCAATTTTTTGTTTGTTATACTTTTCATTTAGCCTGCCCGAACAAATTTTGTTATTTTTATTGATCTGTTATATCAGATGCTAATAATAGCGAAAGATATAACAGGATTTATATTTACATGACTTGACAATAGAAAAGCACAAGTACATAATCGTTTCGTTTGTTATTCATAGAAAAGATCGATAGAATAATGTGATGCCTTGTCTTATTCATTATTGTCATTTAATGGAAAATACTCTTTCTGTTAGTACTGAAATCTGCAAGTTGTTACGTTTTATACTATTATAGATTTTCAATATTGGTAATTTAATGTATATAATATCAGAACACGATTTTTGTACATATAATTTATTTTTTCTTTTTCTAAAGAATAATTAAAGTTGGGCTCTTGAGATAAAAATTAAACAATAAATGAAAACACGAGCAATTAAGAGTATAAATTCGCAAATATATAACAGTATTACATATATATAACAAATAATTATTGTTATATATATGTAGTATTGAGAAGTATATATGTGATACAATCACTCCAATTATTGCGAATTTAGGCTCTTAATTGTGCGTGTTTTCATTTATTGTTTAATTTTCTGTTTCTCTCTCTACAATATCTATAATTGATATCTAGTACATATTTTATAATATCTATTTATTTCAAAAAAGAACGATTCCATGCAAAAACCAAATCTATCTATAATACTCCATAATACTCCGATTAATTTGAAATTAGAGCGGCATTGATAGTCAGTAAATTTTATATACCCAGTTTTAAGATATAAGTCAATTACAGAGCCGTTTTATTAGCATATTTTAAGATATTACTTAAGACAGTTTTAAGATAAAAATAGATTATGAATGCCGATCCTAATCTTTTCTTAACAAAAACCTTTTCAAGTTCTACGTCAATTTAAATGGTTCAAGCTTTAAAATCTCTTCTCTCTCTCTCTCTCTCTCTCTCTCTTTCGCTTTCTCTCTTTTAAATGTCACACATCACACGTCACATATGCAGCCGTATGAATACTGTGAACAGACCTTCATTATCGATACTCGACGTCTCGACGTCGACTTTTCGGTATCAAAATAATCGAGTTGCAGCGGAGCGGAGTATCGATAAGCCGTCTAGCAGCTCCGGCAAGCTCGAACTGGCTCGAACTTCGAAGCTTCGGGGCATCATGCCATGTTCTCGCGCATCGTCGCACGTGTAAGTGTGCGCTGTCGCTTTGTGAGTCAGCAAAAAGAGAAGGGAGTTGACGATAATCTGTTGTTGAGGCTGTTACGAGCGTGTACCGTCAGAAACGGTGGGATCCAGGACGCGCGTTACTGCGTGAAAACGTGTCAGGTTGCCGTCAGCGAGCCGTGTGGAGCGATGTCGGGCGACGAGAAGCCGTTTCGCCGTCTGCCGTTGTGCGTGCGTCCCTATCATTACGATATCTCGTTGACGCCGCATATCACCACCTTCACCTTCAGCGGCACGGAGAAAGTACATCTCAATGTGAGTTCTGCTACCCGCCACCATTCCTCTTTCGCTGCCACTCTCTGTCCTTCCCTTCAGTGAAGTAGAGTCGAATGAGAGATGGAGAACAAAGCGGCCGCTAACCATATGGGAAACATAACCAAGAAACGCCCCGCCCCCGCTGATCCCTTCCTCGCCGCCGCGCGCGGTTTCTGTTTAAATAGCATCTAGATTCGAATCTGATTGGCAAACATTAAGGCGGACCGCCTTATCTTCTAATTGCCGGCAATCGCGATTTTAATCTCTTGATTTGCTCGTTAATTTCGCAGTGACACGAATTCTATTTGCACTTACGAATGTTATCTATTATTTTTCCTCCCGTTAATCATATTTCATGCTTATCTTTGCGACATACATAACAATTGCGAAAATTTTCTCTTATCCATTTTTTTTCTTTTTTTTCGGATTACAGGTGGAAACTTCTACGGATACCATTGTATTGAATTGTTTGGAAATCAATATAAAACACGCAAGTTTTTATGGAAATGATGGCAAGATCATTGTACCCGTGCAAATTGTACTATCAGGATCGGAGGAGACAGCCACGTTGGTGTTTCCTGAAGCTCTGCCATCTGGGAAAAGTGGATACCTGAACATAGAATTCATGGGAGAGATCAATGACAAGATGAAAGGATTTTATAGAAGCAAATATACTGGGTAAGAATACAACTGATATACTGGTAACTGATCACTTTGAATATATAAAAAAAATTATCAAACTGATCTCTATCTAGCTGTCTAATTAGAAAAAGAACCTTTTTAACAATATATTTACTGTTTGTTAATTTTAGTTCCTGAAAATTATATAATATATGGATAAATGAAGACAGAGTGTTTAAACTATGTACTTATATGTATCTTTCAAAGGCAAGATGGTAACTGCGCTGTAACCTATTTGTGTCCTACATCAACACGGAAGTTTTTTCCATGTTGGGATGAACCATCGTTTAAAGCAACCTTTGATATACATCTCACAATTCCATCTCAGCCATGTCTCATTGGGTTATCGAACATGGTGAGCATCTTTGATACAACGTAGAATTTTTTATGATTTCAGAGAGGACGGTACCGTTGAATACGCGGCGGTTACCCAGTTTGAGCCGACAGATGCTAGACGTTGCTTCCCATGTTGGGACGAGCCAGCGCTGAAAGCAACATTTGACATTACGCTAAAAGTACCAATCGGTCTTACAGCACTTTCCAATATGGTAAGCAACGCCGAGCATCTACAATATTATTTGCTTCTCTTTTTCTTTTGCTTTCTATCTTGTAATTTATATTTAAAGTAGATGTATGTACTTTTTTCTTATGCTTTTTTTTTGTATTTGATATTTGTGTACATTATTTGATACTTAAAATTAATGTTTTATATGTTGATTGTTAATCTGTTAACTATTTCTTATTGTATACCATTCATAGTCGGTTCTTATATTTAAAATCATCTTTTAAGTGATCAGATTAGAAATTAATATTGAAAATGGATTTGAATTTAACTGAACAGAAGAAAGAACTAATCCTAAGTTTGATAAACTTTGCTCTGCTCATGACTTTAAGATATCGGTACAATCATAAACTATTTACAAGGCTAATATCAAAGCCAATGACAAAGCCAATATAAACACTATTTTAAGACTATGACATAAAAAAAACATAAACAATAAGACACAATAAGCGAATCAACATTTTGGATTTGTTATTACCTATGTTATTGCCTTACATTCACTGATTCTCTTATTGCTAATGTTTTTCTATATGCTTTAATTTTAACATCTTAAGACATTACTTAAGTTTTGTAATGATAAAAACGGACTATGAATTCCGATCTTACTATCAACATATATATGAGTACATCTTGTTTGTTTTGATTTTCAGCCTGTAAAAAGCAAAGTTACAAATGGGAACTGCGAGACATTGACTTTTGAAAGAACACCTATTATGTCAACGTACTTAGTGGCTGTAGTAATAGGTGATTTCGATTACATAGAGAACATGTCTAGTGATGGTGTGTTAGTTCGAGTTTATGTGCCCAAATCTAAAAAAGAACAGGGGCAGTTTGCTCTAGAAGTGGCCACCAAGGTGCTGCCTTACTACAAAACTTACTTCGGTATCGCGTATCCCTTGCCGAAGATCGATCTCATAGCGATTGCTGATTTTTCGTCTGGCGCTATGGAAAATTGGGGACTCGTTACATACCGCGAGACCTGTTTACTTGTAGATCCGCAGAATACGTCGGCGGTACGCAAACAGTGGATCGCGTTGATAGTAGCACACGAGTTAGCACATCAATGGTTTGGTAATCTCGTAACAATGGAATGGTGGACACATCTATGGTTAAATGAAGGCTACGCATCATTTGTAGAGTTCCTGTGTGTTGCACATTTGTTCCCAGAGTATGATATCTGGACTCAGTTTGTAACAGACACATACATACGAGCATTGGAATTAGATGCTTTGAAGAACAGTCATCCAATCGAGGTACCGGTCGGTCACCCGTCGGAGATCGACGAGATCTTTGACGACATATCATATCATAAGGGTGCCTCTGTGATTCGTATGTTGCATGCATACATAGGTGACGACGATTTTAGAAAGGGTATGAATCTATATCTGAAGAGACACAGCTACGCCAATGCGGAGACTGAGGATCTCTGGGCCGCGTTAGAAGAGGTCAGTAATAAGGCTGTACGTAAGGTGATGTCGTCATGGACCAAGAGACAGGGTTTTCCCGTTGTCAAAGTTGACTATCATCAAGAAGGTAACAATAGGATCTTATCATTGTCTCAAGAGAGATTCCTGGCTGATGGATCAGTGGATAACAATGCAGATAATGCATGGCTCATACCAATAAGCGTAAGCTCTTCACAAGATCCAAAGAAAACAATATTCGACGGCATATTAGATGCAAAAACCAAGGAATTTGTAATCCAAAACGTTCCCGAGGGCACATGGCTGAAGATCAATCCTGGAACAATTGGCTTCTATCGGACTCGTTACAGTCAGTCCGCTCTGTCACTTCTATTACCAGCAATTAAAGATCATACATTACCTCCTCTGGACAGATTAGGCTTACTGGATGATCTTTTTGCAATGGTACAGGCGGGTTATGCATCCACGGTGGAAGTACTCGAATTAATGCAGGCGTTCCTGCACGAGGACAACTACACCGTGTGGTCCACTATAGTGAATATCTTAAGTAAAATCGGTATTCTCATTTCTCACTTAGACTTTGAGGATTCTCTCAAAGCGTTTGGACGTAATCTATTTCGTGAAGTTAATGTCAGATTAGGCTGGAATCCTAAGCCAAATGAAAGTCATTTAAATACGTTACTCAGATCTCTCGTATTAGGCCGCATGGCAGCATTAAATGATCAAGATACTATTGAAGAAGCGAAAAGAAGATTTGAGTTGCACGTAAACGGCACAACAACACTCGCTGCTGATTTGCGCAGTCCAGTTTATCGTGCTGTACTTTCCGTAGGTGATGCCAATACTTATGATACTATGTTAAAACTGTATAAAGAAGCTGATCTTCAAGAAGAGAAAGAGCGAATTCTGCGAGCGCTTGGTGCAATCAAAGATGAAACTCTGTTAAGAAAGGTCCTGGATTTCTCCATGAGCGAGGAGGTCCGTGCTCAAGACACAGTCTTTGCCATTATGTCTGTGAGTTTGTCATACAAAGGACGTCTCATGGCATGGAATTTCTTTAAGGAGAAATGGAAGACTCTGTTGGATCGTTATGAAGGCGGCTTCTTGCTGGCACGACTAATAAAATTCACAACAGAGAATTTTGTCACCGAAGAACAAGCCAAAGATGTAGAGAGCTTCTTCGAGGGTCATCCAACTCCAGGCACTGAAAGAACGGTGCAACAGTGCGTGGAGTCCATTAGATTGAATGCTGCATGGCTCAACCGAGAAAAAGACTCCATCAGAAAATATCTGACCACTCAAGTCTAGTAAAGATAATTCTTTGTCTTTTCTCTCCGTTATACCTTAATAGGACATTGGCATAATTCGATCTCGCGTAGTTTTACTATGCGAATATCTTATGGTACTGCTTGACATTGTGAAAGAACATTACTTGTCTCTTATGTACGAAATAATACATAAATAACACTAGTTTACAAGACTTTTTTTTTAATTATTTTGAATCGGACAATGTATTTTTTACAGATTTTTGAATGCTGAAAACGTAATGGCACTAAATTTTTCTAACACATTTGAGAAATAATTGACCTTTAGTATACACAAAATGGTTTTTTTTATAGTATTTAACGTTCTTAAAATTCTGATTAGAGGTCATGAATGTATTCTTCTCCTATAAAATGCATTTTTTTTTCAATATTTTACGTTTTATGTAGCATGTTTTCATTAATTTTTTGCAAATTAATGATCAATTATTTTTTAAATCTGACGTGCTGGACAAAGGCTTGCGATATCGCATTTCCAATATTGAAAAATCTAAGAAATATCTTGTCTGGTTTAAAGAATTTTTTTGCTGTAAACTAGTGTAGTTCGACAAATCACGTGTATGCACGCTTGATAAAAACGCTAATTTGTTTAATGTTGACTAGTGTTGAGTGAAAACAAATGGGAGAAAATACAATTTTATATACACAATTATTATACCTCACGGATAAATCATCTTGGCATAATTCAACACTTTTACAGTGGTCTTATTGTTTTATTCTTAATTAATCATTATTAGATTTCGTCATTTTAAATTTATCATTTATAAGAAAAAATTTAGAATTGCCACTTTGATATCTCTCATATATTATATATGAGAAGAATATATATTATATGAGAAGAAACAATATTATATCAAAACTTAGTTTTTCAATAACCTTCTACAGCAATATTTAAAACAAAATCTATTTAAAATATGATTTATATATACATAGATATAATTTAAAAAGAGCCAGTTGAAGGTTGATTGCTTTTGTATTATTGTTTTATTCATATTACATGCCATTTGCAAAGATATGCTCTCGATATGAATTATATACCAGTATTCGTATAAAAAAACTACATATTATATAACATCTTTTTTTTTATGAAAGAGAGCTATTAGTTCCATTTATCAAAATAAACACGTTAAACTTTGATGAATCATTCAACAAGAAATTGTTTATGCATTTTTATTTATTTAACCGATGTGACTTAACTATTTCATGAAATGGTTTTCATTTCAATATTCTAATTTAAATAATTGTATCTTGAAATTTATAAAGTAGGTTAATTATATTAAGTATCGTGTCTGGATGGAATATTCATAAAGAAATTTTAAACTTTGATGTAGAGATATTTAGGAAATTCCTAAATAAGTTTTTGAAATGTTTTTAAAAGATTTGCAAACATCATAGAGACGCTTTAAAATTTTTAAATACCTCTTGAACACTTTTCAGATATTTCTTTCGTCATTATTTACTGATAACAGAAAATTAAAATATTCCTGTTCAATGACATTTCATAATGATCGCACTAGCCTTATAATTCTATACAGAATTTATAGTATGTAACCCCATAATATGTACAAATTACAGTTTACAGTCTATGTAATAGACGATTGTTTATTTCACGTATTAACTTAAATTTAAATGCAATATGAATGCCATAATTACCTCATTTATTAATAAATATACATTTTCCTTGTACACACGCGTAATAGAAAAAAGTAGCTAGCGTCAGCTTTTCAATTCTTTGTTCGTAATTTATTTATTTATTTATTTTTTTTTGTATTTCCTGCTATATATTGATTTTATGAATTTTAGTCTTTCAATTTGCAATTAAACATGTTTTATAAAGGTGTAAAATCAATCAAAATTTGACAGTTAATGTAAAATATTTTAAAGACATGTCTCTTATGATTTTATGTCTCGATTGCGGACATATTATCTGGGACACCATCAAAATAAAAAATTGCTTCGAAGAATAAAAACGAAAGTGGACGCTTTTTATACTTGATGTCGCGACATTTTTCATGTCGACCATCATAAAACGTAATTTCCCGCGTTCGATGGTCGCACGTGCCAATTCGAGACAAGGAAGAAAGATGATCCCGGTAGTGAGTCAGCCTTCAGTTTCATTATCAGTGCTTGTTGGTTGGCAGTCATCAGCCGACAGTTGTTACCGAGTGTAGCCCACTACCCCCGCGACGGAAGAGATATTTCACCCTCTATCTGTCTGTTAGAAACGTTTGAAATGGCGCAAAATTGGAACAAGGACTATTTATTTTATTCGATACTTTTTGTTTGATCTACAGATCCAATCAATCTACCAATCTATAGATTCCAATATTTGAAGTTGAATTAAATCTTATGACGATGGAGTACAAATACAATTATGAAAATTTTAATTCCTTTCAAATTTACTAGATTATTGAAACAGCAATGTTTGAGTTGAGAATAATTAATTCCAAGTTTACAATGATTTTATTTTTTTAAATTTTGCAGATCTATGATATTCTCTAAGATATTTCTTCATGTTACATGAAGTACAAGAAGATCAAGAGCACGAAGGGTTAATATCCTTAGACGAACGCTCTTAGAGGATTGTCCAAATCCTCGGAGGAATAATGAATGCATCCCCTCGTTCATTCGCTCAAAGAGGGGAACGAAGAGCGGACGCTAGCGATTGTGGAAGAGGAAGGGCGGGGAGATAAGGGAGAAAGAGAGAATGTCGAGGAACCGTGGGGTCGGTTCCCGTGGGTATAACCCGGATCGAGCGTTCCCAGGAACGCGCACGTGACCCGCGGCAGAAGACGATCAATACGGACTTTGCGAACTCCTACACCCCACTGGAACGACGTGTCGCCCTTGTACAATCCACACACATCCTTCGCCTTCCGACGAGACCGATGGCGATGGCGAACGACCATCATCCCTCCTCGCACGTGTGCGTAGATTGTTGCGCGCACGTGCGCCTATTTAACCCTCGGTTCCTTCTCTCTCTCTCTCTCTCTCTGTCTATCCCTTTATACCATCCGGCTTCCGTTCCCGATATCGTTGAATCTTCACAGATTTACGGTCTCATGAACGACACTGAAAGAGCATCAGACACTAGTTCTCTTAAGTTCAATCTTACTTTTAGAAAATTTAAAGATATATATAAATATGTCTTATTTTTAATTTATAAATAATGAATGTATATTTATATTTATTGAAAATTTTAATCTTAGTAATATATATATATATATATCATTTAATCTTTTTTAGTCAAGTTAATGAGAAACCCTAAGTTTTTTAAATAAAATTCACAAACGTATGAATAATAAATTTTATTTCTTATTTAGTTTAATTTTATTTTTTTAGTCGTATATCGAACATGCGAATGTATAAAAAATATCTCAAAATTTAATAGTATATTTTAAAAAAAAATTCTTCGACAAATTTCGCTTTTTCTATTGAATTTAGCTCTTAATTTTAATGATCATTTTTGTTATTTGTTGATCCTAGTGTTTGATTTCTCAGAGATGTAGATTTTCAGAGATGTAGAAGGAATTATTTTCCTATTTCTACTTCCTGCCCGTCCTATTTCTACTTCCTATTTCTGCCAATGAAAATTAATTTTGATTCACTTACCTTTTATCTTTTTCTAATTCTAAGAAAATCTATTCTTTAGCCTTTTCCATATGTGCTTAAAAAAAAGGTGAACAGTAAATTAAATTGAGATTTTAAAGATAGAAATGAACGTTAATAGAAATGAACATCAGGTCTGATTCCACCATGTAAGATTTATAACTTTTATCTTCAATTTTATCTTTTTCTAATTCTAAGATTTAGTCGTATCTATTTCTACGAAGAGAAACTTGCTGTTTATTTTTTTTAATTTGTAGAATTAGAAAAAAATAAACAGTAAGTTAAACTGAGATTAAAATTAATCTTACATGGTGGAACCAAGCCTTATACCCGTTTCTGTCAATGCAATTTAAATTTAATTAGAAAAAGATGAAGAGAGAGACAGAGAGAGAGAGAGAGAGAGAGAGTAAATTGAGCCAAGATTAAAGTTAATCACTGCATTTCTATTGATAGAAATGAGTATTAGTCAACTTATTTGCGTGATCGAGATAGAATAAGCCACGAGGGAACAGGAACGTAGCTATTCGCAGGATAAAAACAAACGCACGAAACTAACGTATAGACACAGTTTGTATTTATTTTTCGTGTGTACGAGTGCAGTACGCCCGCGCAATGATGTACTTACAGCCTTTCAGTCTTTGCAAATATACAATATTTACGCGGGTTGAGGGTCGGGGGGGGGGGGAGTTTCAGCACTTTCTAAATTATAACATAAGAGGCTATAACAACGACAGTGAGATAACTATACAGTAATCAATAGCAGCGATAGAACGCGAAAACTTTGATTAGAAAATAAACGAGGCCCTTCGTCGAATCGCCTCGTCGAGTTCGATTTCGCATGCTCGCCGCGAAATTGTAGCCAATCCCGATCGATCGTCATCTCGTTCGCGTCTCCGACATTCAAAATTCGTCGATCATTGACTTGACGAGGAATAGAAATCTTCTGTTTTCTCGTCGCGCGCACGCGACTCGGCGACGAGGCGCGTTCTCCAGGAAGGAAGGACCTCCGGCAAGAAAAGGCGATCGATCGGCGAGACTAGTTGGGCGGGGCGGCTATGTAATTGACTCGAGTGTAACGAACGTTTTGCGAGCGCTCATTGTCAGTGTATTCGAACGCGTGCGCGTGTTGCCGCACTCGACGCGCGATATCGCGTTACGATACGATCGACGATGGGAACAGGATGGATGGACTCTTGCCGTCGGGAGACTCGAGAGTCGATCCAGTTTCCCAGTCACACAACAAGTAATTTATCAAAGAACGAATGCCAATTGGAAACACGCGCGTCGCCTCCCATGCAGCACAGAAACTTGCGGCAACAATAGACTTGTACTCGGTATTTTCGCTTTTTTTCTCTCTTCGACGTCTGAATATATATATTTATTTCCAAGTTCAAAAATTTTGGGGGCGATTTCAAACAACGCGAACAGACTTATTGCAAGCAAGTTCGCAATGTTGCTGCAATATTGCTGCCTACAGCACACTTCTCCGAGTAATATCCTAAGGATGTCCTCGAACATTCTCTGGACATCTTTAAGACATCTTTTAGATAATTGGCGTTATGTGGATGGAACGATCTGTGCTGTATGGGACTTCCACAGTCCGTCAATCGAGGCCTCGAAAGACCAGAGATCGCGATGAAATCGAATCGCTGGTCTCGCGGCCGATTCGATCGGTGTCGCGCGGTCGGTTAGAAAAGAAAAATTGGAATGATAAGATCCTAGGGGAGAACGAAAAAGAAGAGGGATAGAGGAAATTTGTGCCGGGTCCTTATAACCGTGAGAGATCTCGTGTGGAATGGCGATGAGCGTATGTACAAATGTATTTACAATTTCCCTTCGCGGAAGAGAAGGGTAAAAACCAGTGCTGGACTCGCTCTTTTTTTTTTTTTTTTTTTTTTTTTTGATCAAAATGTCTCTTTGATCAAAATACGTTCTCGTCTTCGGATGTAGGTGCGTTCCTCGAACGTGGTCTCCCGGGTAGGTTTCTCTTCCGGGCGATGATCGATACCTCCTCCCGTGACTGCCCAGATCGAGAGTAGATCGGCGGACGGGCGTCCTTTTCGAAGAGCAGAGCGATCCATTTAATCCACGAGGAGGGTGGCCTCGATGTGACCTGTACCCTAGTGGGTCCGACCAACAGGTCACCGATCGGCGACCGTCGCGGTTACGACGGACGTCGTAGTGGTCGTCGTGGCGGTCGACGTGATGGTGTTCAGCATGGGTTGCCTCGAGGATGACTGCGTCGTCGATTCCGTCGCCGTCGCCGTCGCCATCGCCGTCGTCATCGTCTTCGCGTCCTGATGCGCCGCGTTCGTCTCCTCCAGAGCGGTCTGCAGGTCGCAGATGTACTCGATCACCCTCTGGATCACCTCGAGCTTCGACAGCTTCCGCTTGCGCGGCATGTCCGGCACGAGGGAGCGCAGCTTGGTGAGGTAAGCGGCGACTTCCTCGGCCTCGAGGTCGCGTCTGGTGCCGCCGATCCCCAGACCGTTGTGCAGTACGCCGCGATGGTTGGGCGGCACTCTGCCGCTCACCGGGCTCACCACCATCGCCTTCATGCAGGTAGCGGCGGCGATCAGAGAATTACACGGCCGGAATCGATCGATCCGGCGCTCGGCTCTTTCCTCTCGACCCTCGCTCGCGAGCACACTGCCGCTGCTGGGTCTGGGTGATCGTTCGACGACAGCGCGTCACCGCACACACACATACACACCACCCACCGCGCGTGTGCCTATCGATCGCCGGAAAAGAGCTGTGCGTCGAACACCAAAGGCGTTAATGCAGCACGTGAAGAGCGAAGAGCTTACTGCCTGCGTCCTGTTTACTTTGCAGTTGCTTTGCGTCTTCGTGGAGTGACAGTCCTCTCTTTCTCTCTCTCTCTGGTTGGTCGATCACGATCAGGTGTGGAACCACGTGCAAGATCACGCACTGGTACTAATTTCACCGATCAGCCACATCGTTTTCGAGCGGACAGCTACGCACCAAATATGATGACGAACTGAGCGTATACTGTATAGTGAAGGTGAATGCGCAGCCGGCGGAGTACTGTACACGAATCGTTTGACAGATCGGAGCCGACTGGCCTCCGCCCCTCACCTGCGTCTTTTTATAGCTTTGCCCCACCCGGCTCCCCGCGCATACCCTCCAGACGCTTCCAGCATTTGTACGGCGCAATCGCTGCCCGAGTGGAGTAGCGGTGGCTTCGAGCCTCACGCGATCTCTCCTTCTTGTTGACCGATTGGCTACGTATTATGGAACAAGTCGGAATGGGTTCCAATAAGAATTGTTATTTTCTCTACAAAAAAAAAATAGAAATTTAGGAAATTATTGAATAACTCCGATCAGAATTCATTCTGAATAATTCTATAGTACGTACTCCGATCGGAATTTTCCAATTTTTCTCAATTTTTAACGCGACTTGCAGAGAGTACAATTTGTATCTTGCGTTTTGTGAGAATCTCTCAATCGTAAATTCGATGAGAAAGAATTATTTAATTTTTATGTAGAAAAAGAAAGAATCGAAAAAACAAGAAATATTCGAAATAATTTAGATATACTGAAAGTATAACGATTTGAGATAATTAAAAGAGTGCTCGAAAATGATTGAACTATATTAAGTCGATTGTCATATAAATTTGCAATTATAAATTGCAAATGATTTATAAAATTGGACCTTCGGACGCAAATCAATTAAAAATCGCTTTTTACAAAATTCTTAATAATAAGAAAGCTCTTATCGCATTGTTTCGCATAAGAAATATGTGACTAAATTAAAACTGATTTAATTATCTCATTAATAAAGTAAAATAACTAAATAATAATTACTATACGAATAACGTATTAATTATAATTGCTAATCGCTACTAATTAGTAAAACAATTAATTGTTTATTAATATTAACTTAATTATTTAAAATTATTAATTAGTTGAATAATTAAGTAGTCATTACTAATTTATAGTTAAGTAATCAAGTAGTTATTAACTAATAGCACTATTTATTTTTTTATTACGAGGCTGAGGAAACAATCAAGATCAACGCATTTAGAAATATACACATAATGAATGAAGGGATCATCGGAAAATCGCACGTGAGGTCCGATTCGAAGCTATCAGTAGTCGGGGGTGTTTGACGACTATGCGACTGGCGGCGTCGGTGGAACACGAGGGGAGTGTAAAAGGGAGGCGGGAAAGGGGAGCACTACCATTGTTGAACGTCCGGCGGCGCCAGCCACTAGCCATCACGGCTACCACTACCACGTAAGCACCGTCATCACCAACACTGTAACAGGCGGTCGACCAACCACCACTATCCCGGGCTCTATATGTACTCGACTTGCATGGTGATGGTCACTCGCTAACCTGTGCACCATGATTCCGGCCGTGCGATTTTCTCGCGGCGGCGAACGCTGTTCGCTGCGCGAACAAATTTGCGCGCTCGTATTCCGATTATTTACGTTGAAATCATTACGCGTTACGTAAATGCCTCGCGTCATGGACGCAACTTTATACATTTTGCATATATATATATATACATAAATATTCTTATAGAATGTAGAGACAATAAAATAATTCTGACAATTCTGGAATTGTAATATCAACAATTATTTTTGTAAACTATGTGAAAACAGACGAGATATCGAAATATCATAATCATAGGAACAAATATGGTTTAAAGATGTATGACAAATTGATTCTAATTGATTACGTCTAATTAAACAAGAGAAATTCTATATTTGCTCAAAACGAATTTTAGTGCACGGTTTGTAGAATCAGATAAATTATAAATTCATACAGAAATATTTAAGCACTGAGATTCACTTTGATCGAATAAGGGATTTCTTTTATTTAATTAGATTTATTCTTATCGATTTAAATTCGTATCATAATTGTCTAATTGACTAATTCGATTGAAATTATTCTTTTTTAGCCCCCCCATATATACGAATTTATTCGAACTGCAATTTGACAAGAGTTATTTCGAGCGACTCAATCCCTTCGGATCGAATATTTTGCTCGAAGTGACAGCGTCGTGATTACACTCGAAGCATCCATTTTAAAAAGAGCTTTATTCATAAATGTGCCTTTTTTTTCAAAAGCCCACTTCGACATCGTTGTGCCTCGTGACAATTTCCACGAGCTAAGCCCATGGCATATACAAAAACGTAAGGCAAAGTAAGGGAGCGTAAGAATTGACTAATCACAGTTAAGTCCCTTCTGATTCGACAGTAAGAAGGAAATACTCGAAGATGATTGATCAATTTTTACAGATTACGGCATTTGACAGTTACGGCCAATATAAACGCTCTCTAAAGCCGGAATCAGATTACGCATTGAAGATTGAGATTGAAATCTGATCAATCAAAACAGAAGCTAAAATTCCTTTTTCCTCAGTCTTCCTTGCCGTCAAATTTTTATCTTCAATCTTCATCTTTAATGCAGTCTGCTTCCGTAGTCTGATTCCGTAGGCCTAAGAGTAAAGCAGTAAGGAAATGGTAACATTAAATTTGCTACTGGTCTTACGGTCTCTTACCGTGATTGGCCAATTTGCTTACTGCTTACGTGTTACTGCCTTACGTTTTTGTATGTGCCATAGGCTTTTATTCCACACACTCGGCTTTATTTGGAACCGCCACGCAAATATCGTCCCTCGGACAGCTCAATCTTCCCCAGCGAATATCCCACTCGAGGCGATGGCGTCGTCGCGATTACATCGTACTTTGTGTCTTCCGTCTTGCTCTTCCCGGCTCTCACGTGCTCGCACGTACGCGCTTCGTGACTCCGTAGCGGAGTCTCGTTACCGGTTGTTGAAGACAAGAATCCGCCCGATGTCCGGCGCTACGAACGAGTTGAATAAAAACAGAGAGAGGTGGCTGCGCCTGCCGCTCGATTATAGGAGAAAAGAGAACGAGAGAGAGAGAGAGAGAGAGAGAGAGAGAGAAAAAGCGAGCCGACCGGACTAGCGGCGACACGCTTCGTAGAATTTCCAGGCGACGTCAATATGCGCGCCCCGGGACTCGTCCGAGGAAGCCGCGGTCTATGGAGACAATTGAGGGCAGCGGGGTGGACATGCGGAATCATTGACAACTGCTCGCGAGATACTCGCGCGATTTGCTACAGCTGCACCAAGAGCTCTTTCTTTCTTATCTTTCTCCCAGAAAGATTCCCAGACCGCGCGCGAGTCATCGATATGTGAATTAGTGGCCGTAAATCATCAAACTCTTTATATTAATCTTGAATGAAGTCAAAATCTAACATAATTACTGACATTGAGTCTGTAAGATTCATTTAATTTAATACAAATAATAATCAACTGGATTAAAATAAAATAAAATAGTAATATTCGTAGCCAAGAATAAATCCAGTATGATTAAAATACTTACGTAAGTCTCTATGGTTATTGGTGCGTAAATTATATATTCTTTCGCGATAAGACACAATTTGCAACGAAGTAAGTTTGTACTTGATTTCCGCTTGAAGAAGATTCCAGTATAGAGTCGAGGGAAACGTTTACGTTAAATTTAACTTCATTTGGTAAGTACATCCCAATTAATTGCGAATCGTATCTTATTACGTTTGAATACATAATTTACGCACTAATAATCGTTGAAGCTCATACAGGTATTTTAATTGTATAGGAAGTATCTATTGGAGTGTCGCAAAATATTACTTTATTTTAATTCATTCAATTTATATTAATTAAAAGATTTATATTAATTAAAAGACACTAATTAATTTCAAAGAACGAAAATGACAATTCGTATAAAAAAGAATGAAGTATTTTTAATAATAATAATCCAAATTTTTGCATTTTTACAGATATAACATAAAGAAGATTGAAATTCCCGACAAAAAGATTTATAATTGATCCAACTTTAGAAAGTCAAAACAATAATCTCCCGAAATAATTTGTCAATTATCGAGCCTTTTAAGAACACATTTCTATACCTAAAAGTCTAATATTCAGAAATAAATCAGAAATTATCATTTTGCGTAATAATTTACAGTTAAGAGGACACACTTCATTAACTTTGATTGATATCTGTTTATTCATGATACTTCAATCTATGCGAATCTTTTCCAAACAATGGCGGTATCGAAATAATTGGACGTATCCGTTAAAGTAATTAAAAATTGTTATCCCTACTGCGTAATCCAGTAGATATTAAACTAATTCAAAGAAAATCCATCGAATAAAGCAAATTGTCGCCGATAATAAAAATTATCCCCTTTCATTTAACCGTGAAATAAATAACGTTCGTGATATTTACCAATATAGTCTGCTAACGCTTTTTTTCCAACAGTGGCCAACGCGTTTCTTCTTCGCGATAAGATTAAAAATACGGCGAGTACGAGCTTATTACTATCAGCGAGCAAAATACGCGTCAACTTATTTGTCCAATACCGTGTGCAACTCCAGAGAATAGTGGTAAAAATACGCAACGCGTTTCTTCGCGGTATCTTATTCGCTTAATATGTCTTCGCGTCGACAATGCCGATAAGGATAAAAAAGAGACGAGTCACACCTATATTGTTGGCGCGCAAAAAGGCCGCTCATGGATATTATCGATCGTTATTCAGAACAGCGGCGACAATTTCGCGGTGTGGTTATTGACGAGAAGAGATCTCTCCTTTCTTCTCTCTTCACTGTTTCTCTCTCTCTCTCTCTCTCTATCTATTATCTCAGAGGAGAAACTCGGGAGGAATAATCCCGTGGAAAATTACAGGGAATAAAACCGAACGCTCGAGACGCCCGTGAGACTCGGCGGGCAAACACTTGTGCAGTTACATACCTGAGCAACCGGATCTCATTGACTCCTTGACCCCGGTGTTTAAGAAACGTAGTTCCCTTGACCCGAGAATAAATAAACCGAGGAAACGCCGCCAACAGGCACGCTATCGTCCGTACGCGAGAGAATTTACTGATACTTTTCATTGAGATTCTCGCGGCCCCGAGAATCTCATCCGACGCGACGTTACGGCTTTGGCGCCGCATCACCGACGAGACCGCTCAATTAATACCGGAAACGTAGACTCCCGCTAACGTGATGTCGCAAATAGTCACGAGGTAAAATTAGTCTGTCGGCATTACACGTCGAAATTTCTGCACATTCCGTTCGATTCGAGTTACATATTTATATTTAAAAAAAAAGAAGCCTGACAACTATAATGCGATAGCTCTGAAAAAGTATCCTCGATATGTTGAAATTTAAAATATTCTTAAAGTGAAAATTAAAAAATATCAACTGATAAGGGTGCAAAAATAAATATAAAACAATGAAAGAATGATAAAATTATGACAAAAAACAATATTGAGACAGACAATTTTAAAAAATGTGAAATATCGCGAAATAAAAATTCTAATGGATATTTTTGATAGTTGTTTTGTCAAAAAATTGTTAGATCACGACAATTTCTGAAATTTCTAATTACAGAAAAAAATAATTCAAGATTTGGAAGTTCGGATTCTTGCATATAAACAATTTCTGGCAACTGTTCCTAGCAAAAGAAATTTCAAATTACACAGTAAATCTATGTTTGAGAATTTGAGTTGTACGAATCACCGAAGGAGATAATCGGTGAGATTGATCAACCACAGGTGTCGATCCGTTCGACTGTACTCATCTTGCACTCGAATATCACGCTTACTCATGTAGTTAAAGACATCCTTATCGTCTGCGCAACATTCGATTTTTAACGTTATCAGAGTACTTTCCGGTTCAAGTGTACCTAAAAGATCTATTGACATATAATGGATTGAGGGTTGAGCCTGATTATCAACGTTCGACACCAAGTTCTTGAGTCATTTCCACGTATTCGATAAGATTATCATCGGCAACAGATCTAATCGTGAGAAATTGTTGAACGTTTTGTTTGTACTACCAATCTACAATAAATTCTACACGTCGATGAATAAACATGTTACAGTTATATAATCCAGGTGTGTGTTTTACCAAAAAAATCTTGATAAATATAAAGAATTTTATTATTTCTTAAATTTTTATTCCAATATAATGTTATTGTTTTAGAAAAATTAAAGTCTAACATTTTACATTTTCTCTAAATTATAAATCATGTACTTTCTAAATTCTTTTGGAGTAGAATCTTATTCTAAAGGATGAAAATTGAGTCAGTCTTAAAAAAAAAGTGACTCAATTTTTAATCTTTAAGAGTGAGATTTTACTCTTTCGAAAGAAATTCATTCTAAAAGTTTTATAATAGAATATTTTGCACGAATGTTTCTCAAAAATCTTTATCTCCGAATCTTTTGATTTTTTTGACAATAGCTCCTAGATTTTAAATCTGCTATTTATATTTTGTACCTAAAACGCATTTAATATAAATACAAACTAATTAACAAAAATAAAATTAGCATCAGATATAGTTTTGTCACGTGAGTTACACTATTAACGATAAAGCAAAAGAGAGTTTTTCATTAATCAAGATCAAGGGCAATATTCATATTCCATTCTTATTTCAAGACTATCTTAAGTAATGTCTTAAGTAATGTCTAAGACGTTAATACGACCCTCTTGGTTCTTGACGTCTTAAGACTGTACTTAAGACGGTCTTAAAAATAAATACTGGCCTTAGACCAGTATTCGTAGTCTATTCTTACTTTAAGACCGTCTTAAAATGCTAACACGAATTAATGGTTTATGACATCTTTAGACCGTACTTAAAACAATTAGATATAAAAACCGTGACTAACGGCCTAAGTATAGAAGCAATTATTTCGACATTTTCGCCGGGCTTGTTTTAACTCACTTGAAAACGGAAATATCACGCTTTTCCACGTACGCCGCTATATCGAATCAAACTTATCAACTGCCTGCGGTGACTTAGCGGAGTCGCGGCGAAAAAGCGAGACATGCCTATAATTATCGTCTCGCCTCGTCCCTTCTCGAAATCGGGACGACGCGACGCGACGCGAAATCGCGGCGTGTCTCCTGCGCAGCTGCCATACATATGCAACAACCGGGAACGCGAAATGCGAATCCTCGAGGTGAGCCGAACGTAATCGCGCGCTTCCTGCTGCTGCGTCGCATCCGTTCGCGATGAGACGGCTCGCATAGACACGTCGTATATACATAGATGGTAAAAGGCAGGCTACGTTCATCTCTACCTCTCGCTTGCGCATGTCGTACATTCTTACGAATAAATTTGCGGAGCGCCGCCGTGCGTGCGCCGCATGGAAAATTGTTGGGAGAAGTCGGCCGACGCAAGTCCGAGAATTAACCCTTGAGATGCGCGACGCGACTCGATTTGACTCGCGCCGCGCTTTTGCATATTAATCCCATGTGTGTCGTATCCCTTCTCCGAATAAATGCGGATATTTACTTACAATCACGAATAAGAGCGCACAACGAAAATAACGATATTGCTCAAGCACCCTACAAATTTAGCTAGATTCAGATTTTTAAATAATTTTGTTGGAGAGACCATATCAAAATATAATAATTATATTGGACGTTTAAGCATGAGTAACATTGTCAAAAATTTCGTCATTCTAGTAATCAGCTTGACCATCCCACGTAATTGTTTCGGTGGTCTGATAAAATTATTTTCAGATCTGTATCTAGATTTTTAGATATTTTGAAATCTTTTTTGTGTACTTTTTAAATTCTTTGGAGTGAAATCTCTTTACTCTAAAGAGTAAAATTTCATTCTTTGAGAAAAATTCTACTATTGTTTTTTAAGAGTAACAGAATTTTCATTCTTAAAAAAGAGTGGCAGAATTTTTAATCTTTAGAAGTGATATTTCACTCTTTAGAGTGAGATTCGACTCTATGAAGAACTGATAAGAGATATAAAGAGAGTTAAAACATTAGATAACAAAAAATAAAAAATTCGATAGAATATTAGATAATAAAAATAAAAATTTTAGATAATGTACATACGTTTGATTAAAATCGTCCAGTTTCTTATTAATTTAACTCGACTCATTGTGATTTGTCGATTTATGTATACGTGCGTATTCGTTAGTGCAGCTGTACGTAGAATCGAGCGTAAACATCCTGCCACTCTGATGAAAACACGATTATCTTGATTGCGAATCAATCGAAGCGACTTAAATAAGATTAGATACGTAGGAATAATTTTCTCCTCGGTTATGATGCAAGTGAATTCATCGAGACAGACACAAAGTCGCGACAGGAAGTTGAACAGTGCTTCGACAATCTAAGAACCGATACGATAAACCAATCTCTCGCGAGGTTTCTTTCTTTCTAAAAACATACATGTTACAAAATACATTTCCTGCTATCAATTCGATATCTTACGCGCGCAATAACGAAATACGATTCTGCGTATAGATCGTATAAAGACTCCAATTGCGAACCACTTACTGCAAGCATTCTTGGACAAAACTCTCAAAGGTATTTTACAAAAACTCCAATCTCTTTTACAACCTACGTATTTGAAAAGATAAAGTCGCGCGTATTTTTGGACGCGTCATCGTTCAACGAAAACACGAAGGACATAGGCGATTGTTTATCGCTTCGAAATCGATGACGAGGCGATGTTAAGTACAACACCCGTTTGCCTTCGTGGCGAATCTTTTTTCGATTTTGCCTCGCCGAGGAAGAGGAGGACGAGAAGCAGAGAAAGAGAAAGAGGAAGACATGGGAGTGCCTCATCGAAAATTATTCCGTGGAGTGTATCTTGGCATCCGATGATTGTGCGCCAGCGGCTAGAGTGGTCGGTCTCTCTTTCGGAGTGCACGTGCGCCTTGCACGTGTTAGCTGTGGGGCGACTCTCCCGATCCCCGGCTGCCTACAAGACTGTAACATCGTATCAGGAAGAGGCATGGTAGATGGGAGAGGGTGACGGGGGGGGGGGGGGGAAGACAGAGAGAGAGAGAGAGGGAGGGGGCGACTATACCACACGCTTGCTTCGTCCGACGCGTTCCTTCTCTCGCTTCAACTCTCATCTCACTCTTTCTTTCTCATTATCTATTCGTCTTCCTATGTACAATCTCTGTTCGTCGAACGGAATATTATGACGCTAATTGCGAGTACTGTCAGATGATAAAGCACGCCTCGAAAAAGGGTATAATCCTTCATCAAAGGATTTGGCAGAGTGGAAAAAAGTCGAAGCTATATGGGATGGAAGGAGATGATTGTCGTGTTTCGATTCATTTTTAATATTCTTTCAGCCTTTCTAAATGACGAACACTAGAAATAATGAATGCCATGTATTATAGACGTATGCGTCATTTTAACTTTATAAGATTTAATTTTTTATTTTTGTTTGACTTTTGATGTGCCTTTTGCCTTTGTTTTTCTTTTTTGTGATTGCTTTGTCTAATGTTTCACTTTTATGTTTTAATTTATTAATTTGTTACGTATATCTTATTTTAATATTGCAAAGAAGTAAAAAATAACGAATCATGATTTTTTAAGTAACGGTAACGGTAATGCATTACTTTTCAAAATTAGTAACAAGTAACGGTAACACGTTACTTTTATAAAGAAACATTCACAATCCTGCTATTACATGTCTGCAATATACAGGGTGTCCCAAACTAACGGTAAATATTTTAAAGAGACATTCTTCAAAGATGACAAGTCTGATACGAAAATGCCGAGACTATGATAGTTTTCAAATAAAAAAAATTTCAAAATTACGAATAACAAAGGCTTTTTTCCATTTGGAAACTATCATAGTCTCCTTTTCGTATTAAACTTTTCGTCTTAAAATATTACAAAGGATCTATTTTTTAAATATTTATCTTCAGTTTTAGGACCCTCTGTTTATTTATACATTTATTATTCATTCATTTTAATCAAGAATTGAAACGTTAAAAATTCTAAAAGATCACAAGAGCAGTATAACATATTATTGATTCATCGCTTTTTTTCCACTACCATGTTTCTCGAACATTCGCGAATATTATCGTTTTATTTGCCAGTATGACTGATTTGAAATGCATATCGATTTGGCAAATAGAATTGTCATGATGGCATTTGAACAGTCGCCCTCTCGATGGGACCGGCGATAAAATTGCAAAGCAGAACGTGAGCCGAGGGACAGAAATCACGGTGAGCCGAGGAAGCGCGTGGATCCACTATTTGCGCAGCTGTTCAAACCGCTCGCACTGCGAAAATACTACCTCGTCATCCGTTTTTAAAATACCCGGAATCCTCTGGTATTTTAATGCCGCGACGGACGGCGACGGGACGACACGACTGTGCATACGCACAGGCGGCGAGTCATTAACGGAGCGAGAACCGTCTTGACCTGTTTCCCGAGGTGCGTCTCGTCGTTTGTTTTCGTCGTCGTTGTCGTCGTCGCCGCCGCCGCCGCCGCCGCCGCCGCCGCCGCCGCCACCGCCGCCGCCGCTGTCGTCATGCGATCTAGAGCGCTCGCTCGACACCAGATCGGTGTTATTCGTCCATTTTGCAACTTTCACAGGAAACGGCCGTCTAGAATTCCACGCCGCGTCTACGCGTCGCAAAGAATGCTATGCGCGACGTGAAAAATTTCAAGTCTTCACACATCTACAGTATTTGAACACGATTAATTATTCTTCAAGTCTTACGTTTTCGATTACGCCAAGTGACATGGAATAGTTCACTCGGAGAAAAAACAAATGACAATAACTGTATAAATTTTATATGTAGAATTAATAGTAATCTTATTATTATGAATAAATTATATATTATTGAATAAATTATTTTATAGTTATTGCAACTAAAAATATAATCTCAATTCAATGAAAAACTTGTATAATTGTCACTTATAAAGTTATCATTATGTCTTTTTTTAATATAAATCAAAAAGTAAATAGGAGTCGACGTATTAATATAGAAACGAAAGGGTTAATTACGTAGGTATTATCGTCATAAACAAAATGTTTAACGTGTCATAGAATTATCGCTAATCAGTATATGATATAAAAATTTCAAAATTTATACGGTCTTTTACATATCTTGTCTCGAATTTGTTGCAACGTGCGAAGGGAAGCAACGATTATCGTGAGATAAATCGTTGCAAAATGGAACGAAATTCCTCCGTTGAAGTATATAAAGCTATGCCGAGATTAATCCGTATTTCAGGGACCTCTGGGACCATATCCCACCATCTTCGACACAAATACGAGATCCATCTGGTATTTTTCAGGTGTCCTCGACACGGGAGAGAGGGAGAGCGGTATATTGTCATGGAAACACGCTTACTTCGTCCGGTGATGCTCTGTGTGTGGTATTAACCGAAATACAGGGGTCTTCAACAGGGCACCGTTACACCGCACCGGCGCGACGGCTGCAAATAATAGAGGCATGCTCCTCTACAATGTGTATAGGCAGATCGTTTTGGAATACCACAGAGTCCTGGAATATTGTAGAAATAAGACACCTGCGTCGAACGTGGCCTGATCTTCACCTGGAAAATTTTTCCTCTTCAGTCTGCTTTCAGCTAAAACACTTATAAAGGATAATAGAGGTAAAGGAAAAATACCGCCGTATATTATTTATACATTTATATGAAATTTTTGGAGAAAGCTTCGAACCGTGAAAGCAATCATTGTTTTATCCCGAAACTCGTGACGGTCGTAAAGATCGAAATTATGATTACGGTACCCTCCATTGATTGCGGGGCCCTGTAACCCCTGTCGTCATAACTCTCGACAACGAGAGTTGCGGTGACTCGTGTTCTGAAACTGGACGAGTCGCGTGAAAAAGTCCAGAATGCACCAGCCACCCGAGAGAGTTATTTGACACCATTTTCCATCTGACAGCGTCAAGTACAACTGTACAAGAGTTCTTCTGTGCCCACGAGAACTTTTCCTCCTCTTTTCTCCGTAGTTTCTCCCCAATCGCTATAATCGTTTTAGACACGAAACAAATTTGTTCGCAGCTATCGTTACAGTGATCATATTTTCTTAAGCTGCTTCTATATGGTAAGCCGTTTTACTTTTTAATAGCATAAAAGAACTTTAGTCTAATGTGAAATTCTTAAAAAATAATTGTCTTAAAAAAATTACGATTTTTAATAATGAATTAAAATTATGTCGTAACATAATAATATGTCCATGAATTAAAATTATGTCAAGGCATAATAGAAATTCCGAATTTTTATTATGTCCCGATATAATTTTAATTCATCGAATTACTTTTTTTAAGACAATTATTTTTTAAGAATTTAACATTAAACTAAATTTCTTTCATGCTATTAAAAAGTAAAACGGCTTGCAATACTTCTACAATGAGATACTAAGGTGTAAAACTTGAACTTTAAATCTTAAGCCGTAAGAAATTGACTAATCGATTATTCTACTCACATTCGATTGTAATTAATCAATTTCTTATGGCTTAAAATTTAAGTTTTACGCCTTAAAATCTTATTATAAACACCTTTAAAGAAAATAAAAGATAAACCTGAAAATTTTTAGACTTTATTCCTAAATATGTCAAACTAATTTGTAACTCTACATATATCAGAAGTCTGCGCATTATAATTTCTGAAATTTTCTTGTACAGTATTATACCTGAGATAACTCCCAAAGTAAAGCACAAGTCATAATAACATCAAAATGACATGAAAATAACTGTAAATTTTATTATTAAAAGTCACTTTTTAATCAATTACGACTCATTTTGATGTTATTGTGACTGTCATTTGATGTTATTATGACTGTTGTTCTATTTGGGCTAAAATTGCAATAAATTTCTCGATAGTTTCCGTAAAAATTCGATCATTAGTACATTAGACATTAATTAGAAAGAAATATTATTAAAATAAAAGACCAAATTAAATACAGGATAAGTAAGTAATAAATGCCTATACTGGATCAAATCTGGATCTTCAGATAAACTATGTGATAATTTACCTGGGCAAACAAAAGAGTAAAAGAATAAGAGCGTAAGAGAGTAAGACAGTGAGTTAAAGTTTACCGAAAGGTAGAGTTTTAGAAACGCAACTGAACTACTACAGTAATGTAACAAATTAAATGCAAATAGAATTTAAAAAAAAAATTAATAAATCCAAAGAATAGCTACCTGAAATAAAGAACTCTTCTTTTATAATAGGAAAATTTATATATAAAGGATATATATGACTATTGTAGCTATCATTTATATATTGTTTTATCATATTGAGGTAATTTCTTTAAACCAATCCGTGACGAACGTTTCACGAGAGCCTCCATTCCAGCAGCAATCTTCGTCTTCACGATTTTATTTTAACGGAGTTTACATTTTAAGAGACTCTTTCTTTCGTTCGCGCATTTTTTCAAAGCACACCGTATCGATTTCTGAAGGTATTGAAATATCGCTCGCGGATACATACAAGGCATAATCTTGACGGAGCAACGCGGGAAGATACAAAGGGGCGGGCGGGAAGAAAGGAGGAAAAAAAAAGGAGAAAGAGGAGACCGCGGCTCGCAGGAAGAGAAACGGACGCGGACGCGAGCGCGAGAACCGCGGTGGTAGAGCAACGGGAGAAAGATCAAGAAAAGGAGAAAGAGCGAGAGACAGGTAAGAGGCCGCGCGCTGAGCGCTCGCGCAAAGGTGACCGAAGCTAGCTGGCCTGGTCGGTTTGGCCCCGTGGGAACGCGTTGGTGGCCAGCTGCACTGATTGCCATGAGAGGACGTGACGTAGCGTCGTCGAGAGGCGCATATACTGGCATATACACAGATACACGCATACGAGCGATCGTATTATACTCGCTCGTTTGCCGGTCGCCCGTGCAGTGCTCGGCTCGCACTTGCGCTTGCGTGCCGTAATTGGCGATGGTAGTGGTGCATGGATGGTGAAGTCGCGGTACCACGGCACCACGGCGGGGCCGAGGCCGGGGCCCGTAGGGGAGTTCGGTACACAGAGGGGAACGAGAGGGGGCAGCGCGCGGAGTGGCACGGAGTCGGCTGTCGGACGGAGAGACCAGGAGAGACCCGGCCCGACCGCCCGGAGAGGAAGAAAGGGAAGGAGGGGGGGAAGGGGGCCTGCATTCCAGAGAGGCGCCGGCCAGTCTGCGGCACACCTGCGCGTTCGGTTGAATCACGGCGCCTCCGACATAACCCAATCTCGTCGTCCTTCTCTGATTCGTTGCGTCCCGACTCCCGAGCCGTTCGCTCGCCGCCATCGTCCGTCCTCCTCGCACTCGCGAGTTTTTCTCTTTCTCTCCTTCGCTCTTTCTTCTTCTCGTTTCTCCTCCCCCCTCTCTTTCTTGCGTCCACTCGACCGCGCGCGCGCGCGCGCGCTCTCTCTCTCTCTCTCTCTCTCTCTCTCTCTCTCTCTCTCTCTCTCTCTCTCTCTCTCTCTCTCTCTCTCTCGAAGACATCGGTCTCTTTCCGTCTCTCTATCTCTCTCTTTTTTTTCTCTCCTTCATTCTCTCTCCAGTTTGTCGAACTGTCTCTCTTCTTTTTCTCTCGGCAATACGGATTGACCGCGTGTTTCGTGGTCGCGAAAGTACGTTCGTCCACGCTCGTCTCTGCTCTCCGTGCGTGGCGACCTGCGGCGATGTGTCCCTGTCGCCCTTTTCTCTTTTGTCTTTTTTTCTCCCTCTTGTCTTCCTCTGCCCCGAATGCTCGCCATTATTGCCCGTTCCATTTTAAGCAGCGGTTTCTCTCCCCGGCCGTTCTCCTTCGAATACTCTCCTTTGATGTTTCTGATTCTCTCCTTATTTCGCACGTGAGCGCATACGTGGGTAACATCCTTGGAGTTTCGCTCCTCCGCGTTCCGTGGGAGGATCGATCGCGAGATGTCGAATGATGGGAGGGAAAGGGAGAAGGGAAGGCGAGATACGCGGCGTGAAAGACGGTGGATAGACTCCGGGCAACTCCGGGGAGCTGGGAAGGGTACCGATGATCTTACGTATACAATCAGTGGCGTGCAGGTGTCCGTTCGTCGTCCGTCCGGTGCGTCTCTGTGTCTCAACATTCTCAACACTCTCAACGCTGCAATCTAAGCCGGCCACCGTAGCAACGGCTACGAGCCGACACCTGTTTCCCGCCGAGGCCAATGTATGCGTGTCCTGCGTGTTCGATGACGCGACCGCGATTGCGATTCGTTTAGCTCAAAACCCACAGGGGTCCAAGCGATCAAAAGAATTAAGAATTAAGTTGATTCATAAAGTCAATCACATGAATATTCCATTTGAATTTTCAGAAAGCAGAAATAGAAATAAATATATACAGGAGAGACTAAATTTGTATTACGCAAAGAACGGTTTTGCTGAGGCATTAAAAAATTTTGCACAAATCTGAAAATAATTATGCTAAACCATCAAGATAGCAATGTGAATTGCTTAATGCCTCGATAAATTTTGACATTCCAACAACTTGGCTCGAGTGTGTTAATATAATTATTTTGATGGTTCTAACGAAATTATTTTCAGATCTGTATTTGTAAGTTATAAATATCTCAACAAAAAAACTGTTCTTTCGTAGATATATATATAAAAGTTACAATTAATTGTTGCAAATTACATAATTAGTTACCGCCAAATTAGCGAATTACTATTAACGATTTTGAACGCTATCCCGTTTAAAAGTACGCTTGCCACATTGAAATTATTATCTTTCGGATATACTTCGTAGTTGCGGGGCTTGCTATCATGCGGGCATCTACGCTTCAATAGTATACTGTTAGAAGCTGAATACGAGAGTTGAATTAAAAGAACAGGGAAAGAGAGGGAGAACGAGATGAGAATTGGACGATTTACGCGTGGAATAGAGGCGGTTACGATACGCCGCGCCGCCGGATGGACGTGAGGGACCTGAGGCTCATTCAGTGACGTGGGAACGTGTGCAGATACCATTCATAAGTCGACCATATGATGCGTAGAGTAGAGTGGTAAACGCCCGTATGTGAACCTACGTGAACTCGTAAGTGCGCACATGGTCGAATCTTGCACGAGGCTCTCGCCTTGCTTTCCATTGTACATTGTTATCGAAGCGGCACGAGGCTATCGAGAGTATTAATTATTCACAGCTGCCTCCTTTGACACACATTTCCTTTGTTCAAAATGTATTTCCTACTTGCGCCAGAAGAGCTGTGATGTTCCGTATATCAAACTTACGTCAATTTAGAGCAGGAAAAGTTTCATAGATTTTATTAAATATTTATAAATATTATAATCTATGAGGAGCGCGAATTGATATTATCGAAATGCAAAAGTAATAAAATATTTTCAATGCGATGTCGTAATTTCAAAATTTACTTTTTATTCTGATAGATATGTAATTTATATTTGTTTAGTTGATAATGGATTATGATTAGTAAAACTGACACATGTATCTTTCCGATTGTGCTGTTAATAATTTAAGCATAAACGTATTATTCTATAATTTTTTTTATTAAAACACTGTTTTTATTATTAATTCTTTTTTTAATTTCACAAGAGTGAATAATATGAATTGCAAATTTTTCTTAGAATTCAAACTGTTGTACAGACTGGGATGCAGCTGAGGCAGGTAGAAATATTTGTATATCTGACTTGGAAGAGAACTCTGTTAACGGAAGGACTACTTTGTGGTGATTCAAAACATTTCATTCTAGGAATCTGAATTTAGAAAGTAGGTGCTAAAAAAAGGAACCCTTGGTTTTACACGAGGATTCATTCAGTTTACCTAAAGACAGCGAATAAAAAAATGTATAACTTACCATAAAATATAATATTAGAAAAAACTGTTAATACTAATGATGCATATTTCGATTAAGATGACATCTATTTTTATGAAAATACGTTTTGTTTTGCCAAAAATAACAATTTCATGTGATATACAACTGATGTTTCACTGCTTTATCTTTTACCATTTCTATTTGAGAAATAAAAAAACTTGCGCTTCTTTCTCATGCTTTCCGGTCTTTCGTGAGAAAAATCTAAATCACACGCGTGTATCACGCTCGAATTGATCTTGTAGCTGCCACTGACACGGCCAAGAAACCATCCTCCTCCGCTCCTCTTCTCCTGCAATCTTTCCTTTACAGTTTTACAATGAATGTCGGGGGATTCGTGGGAGCCTGTTTTCCGTTCTTACCTCGTTTCATTGCGTACTACGCGATTCCAACTCGTCATCGTTTTGTTGTCGACAGGAGAGAGAGGGAGAGCTCGAATTTCTGCCAAGATCGGAGAGCACACCTTGGGCGATACGTCCTTGGGTCCTTTTTAAAAAAAAAAGTCTCCTGAGAGAAGAAGGAATTTTCAGAGGAATGAATACATGTTAATCTTACAGCTTATCGAAAAACATCTTATAGCTTATCGACGTGGCATTTTTGAAAGAAGAGCCTATCAGTCTTCGACAGAAAATATTGTCCTGTATATTAATGCTCGTTTTCACCAATTAGATTAATTTTAATCTCGGCTCAACTTATCCTTCATCTTTTTCTAATTTTTAGAACTAGAAAAAGATGAAAAGTATGTTGAATTGCGATTAAAGGTAATAAAGAACTTAATGTAGTATTAATTTAACATAACACACTCAAGATTTTCGTTTAAAGAGGAATAGGATAATAATAATAATAATAATAGTAATAATAATGATTATTTCATGTACAATGTCTCTCTGTTGAATGAAAAAAAAAAATGGAATTAATAAAAGAAACAATTTTAAGAATGGATCTAAGACGTGCAAAATGTAAAAATTATTGAGGTGCTTTCTTTTTTTGATAAGAGGCGACGGGAGATAAAGATAAATGCTGATATCGCGTAATCATATATAGATAGTCCCTCGTGACTGGGATTTTGTCGTACCGGTACGGTGAGTTGGCGATTCACAGAGTGCTGGCGTACCTGTGGCGCACACCTGTACGAGCGAGACCAGGTTTATCGCCGTAACAGTCTAGGCAGCCACCTGTGCGCAGGCAGAGATGGTCGCACAGGTGTCTTTTAAAGTGTTTCATTAATTACAAATGGGTAAACCCGACGTGGGTTCTCCTAGTAGTAGCTTCACCTGCGTTGTCATTTCGCGCGATCTACACCTGAATAAATCCGCGGCTTTCGCCGCTTGACTTTGATTTTCTCAAGTGGGCGGTTCCTCCGAGAGAAACCAAATCGTGGCACACGGAAGTGGGATCGTATAACGCGAACGTATAACGCGAACGTTTTTATTCTTGGCCACGAGACAGAAAAAGAATGTTCAGCCAATGATGCAATCGTTGTAAATGCATTGACGCAATAAATTCCAGCTAAGTCGGCTGGAGATCAAGGTGATCAAACGTAACTAAATATATGAGAAAATCTTGTAAAAGAAAAATCTGCGTAGCTACATTAAAGAAAACGAAAAAAAAAAAATGACTTCTTAAAATTTCCCGTAGTGCACGAAAAGAATGATTTTGCTGAGGTATTTAAAAATTTAATTAGATGCAGATCTGAAAATAATTTTATTACATCGTCAAAATATTTACGTAGGAATCTCAAGCATAATAAACAATGCTGAAAAATGTTTTGACATTCTAGCAATTTGAACATTTTAATTCATAATTATTTTGATGATTCAATCAAATTATTTTCAGATCTATAATCTAGAATTTTAAATATCTCGGCAAAATTGTCTTTTTTATGCTCGTATATGATTTCAAATCTCCTTCACGTTCTACTAACATCCGTGAAAAGAGATTGTAATTTTTGTCAAATTTCTCGATTTCTTTGTCTGATAATTTTTTCTGTTCATTTATTTGACCTGACAAAGAAGTTGACGTTTTCAGGTAACGTTATTTCAGAGCTTCAATCAGTACTTTCGCAACCATTCGACGAATACTGACATTGCTTGCGATGCCAGGTGTCTGTCATTCCTTTAAAGAATGACCTCATTAAAGGACACATCGTTTCACCGACCGAAATGATCAATGACATTGAGTCGTGTTTTGTATCGAGATAATTCGTCAGATCTCGTTAGATTTCATCAAGTATAAAAGGCGTGAATTTGTAAAAATTTTCTAAAGAAACTATTTTAAATTAATAAATTTTATTCTTTGACGTATTACAAGAAGACACTTGCAATTAAAACCTGTCTTTTATTGTTAAAAATTTACTTAAAAAGTGACTAAAAGACTGAATTAAGTTTGTAATTGAGGGGATGGCCGAAATAAAGGCACAATTACTTAGGCCCTTTTTCCGGCAATTAGCTTTTTCATGTAATATTGATCATAATAGAAAAGTATTGTATCATGTAACTTCTTAAAGACATTATATAAATTCATTTGATACTGTATCCATTTGTGTATAATAAAAAAGTAGCAAGTTATTTTAATTTTTATTAATATCAAGATTTTATAATTAGACCTTTAATCCGTCAATCCCCTCAATTATTATATATGACTTGTACTGCAAGAATTTCAGAACAATTAATGCACACATTATTAGTTAATCTCTAATATTTTATTAATTATGATAGCACCATAAAGAAAAAAATAACTATATTGCATATTCAATAGAATATTTAATAGTATATTTAAATATTCAAGATTTGTAATTCTGGATACAGTATTGGCTTAACGTATCGCGCTCTCATATTGTTCACGCTCTCATATTGCTTTCTTGTTTCTTAAAAAAGTTAAAGAAAGGCAATAGACATAAACGTCAATTAATTGCTACCCAGAATTAAGGCCATGGCACATAAAAAAACTTAAGACATAAGACTTGAGCAGTAAATCCGCAAACTACCTGCTCAGTCTCCACAACTTTGCTTTAAGAAGCCTTAAGTAATAAGTCGAAAGAAATTAAGTAACAATAATTGCTGTCTTTAAACTATTTTTGCGCAGTTTTTAGGCTTTAACCATTAGACTTAAGCGAATTGAGCAAAACCCAATTCTTATGGCCTAAAAACATAAGTTCTATGGCTCCGTATGTCGTCACTTACAACTTATGGCTTACGATCTCTTAAAGCAAGGTTGTGGACTTAAATTATGGCTGGGTTCGGGGAGACGTTATTAGTGCTATTTGTGTTATTCATTGTCCATTAAACGTGAAACAAGGATAGTATGACACATAGCGCGCTGTCCGAACGCAACCTATGTGTGTCGAATAATTACGAATTTAAGTTACAAATTTGACTCAGGGATCTTCAGGGAAAAAAAGGAAGAGACAATCCTGTCTGTGCCGAATAATTATTACGAATAAATCAAATGCCGAAGCATCGCGAAAAGTATTTCACGACATAATGCACAGGTACGATATCTACGCGTAGAATTCTAGATAGCAGTTCTAGATAATAGAGTCCTGATTTCTGATTGGTTTCGCCATTTTTTCTACGGATAGTCTTCTAGGATTTTAATTTCGGTAAGTATCATGATTTTTAAATCTTATACTATATTTAAATCGTACTGTAGTCTCCAAAGAGAATCAGTATTTCTTTGTAGTCAGTAGAAACATTACTGTTATAGGAATCGCACTCCGTTTGCAGAATGACAGATGTAAGCCATTTTTTGTTGTGATCGCCATTTTTTGTTTAGACGATTAATTATAACCTTTGAATATGCTCGGTTGCGCTTCTCTGTTATATCTAGGACTCTACCTACGTTGTGCACCCGGATGGGTATTTGCGGGATTAACCAGGCGCATTCCAGGTCCGAGCGTCGTGATGCCCGGTCGTTTCTTTACATTCCTTTTCTTCGCAAGAAGACGAGGCCCTGCACGAGGTCGGATGAGTTTCGACGTCCCTCCCACACGACGACCACCCGGCCTTCAGTATTTTTCTCTTTCTCTACCGCCAGAAATTCCTTTCCGATTTATTGTGCATGATGATGGAGCGGCATGTTTGTTTATCTAGCGAGATTACACGATTCCGTCGAAGACTAGTCAAGCCTAACTACTATCTGCTAGTCCTCGTTACCAATTAGTAGCAAATTGCTATTTAGCTTTACAATTAGTTTCTGGCTTATCATCATTGTAATAAAACAGTAATTTTGATGGAGGAAGGGAGGGGAGAGTACATATAAAATTTATTTTTCCAATTATAAAATCGCCATGGAAAAACGATCTGCTTTGAAAAAGAGATTGTAAGAAAGTTCATAAAATACAAAGTTATAATATCGTGGCAAGAAGGTGAAGCAAAAAATTTGCGAAAAGTCACGACAGGAGCACGTACGTACATTCGAGCAACAAAAACGTGAATACATATCACGCCTGACAACGGAGGGAGGAGAGGAAGGAACAACAGAGGTAATCGGAAGAACGAGGTAAAGGCTTAGATAGCAGGGCGTAATAAAAGAACAAGAAGAGAGGAGGAGAAAGAAAGGAGAATTTCTCTCTTTTGAGATGGAGGGTGAAGGGAAGAGGAGGAAACGGAGAAGAAACGAGAAGCCGGCTGAGATGTAGGTAGATGCATACGTACAAATTCGAGGGAGTGCGAGCAAAGGATGAAGGAAGAGAGCGCGAGAGAGAGAGAGAGGACGAAAACGAGAAGGTAGGTGTCGGCGATATCGTGCCTTTCTTCCCTTTGCCACCTTGTTCGCCATGGCCGAACGGCAGCGGGGGTAGCGGAGGGGTCCACAACACTATGCGATCTGGTCGGCGGCGGTGGCGGCGGCCACGATGGTGCAGGCATCGAGGAATACGAGGATCGTGGAGCGGCAGGGGGTATCCGAGGCATCGAGAGGGGACTTGGCGACAGACTGGCGGGCGCGCACCTGCACTCGGCTTGGCCGCGAGAGAGCCAGAGCCGACAGTCAGGGGCGCACCTACCGGGCGCAGACTCCGCTCTTCGGAGGAAGACGATGATGATGATGATGGGAACGATGAGGACGATGAGGACGATGAGCGGAGAGAGAGATACAAATCACGCCGCACAGCCGGTGCATTTCTCTCATCCGCGCTTATCTCCCGCACTGGCGCACGGCCCGTTCCACTTTCAGTGCTCGCCCGTCTTATTTTCCATTTTCTTTTTATCCCGCGTGCCTCTCCAGCTCTTCTCTTTCATCGTTTCCTCTGTGCGAAAACGCGCTCGTTCCCCTTGGAGCGTCGTCGATATTCTCACGCGGTATAATCCCGCGTTAGTTATTTGAAAGCGTCGTATCTTTCACCGATTTCATACGATTTGATTAAAATAACGGTTCGTAGAATTTTGTACAAATTCGATCTCTCATTTCTTGATAATAACAAGTTTATTTTGTTTTATTTCCCAATAACTAACTAACAGTATTATAATTTCACACTCAATAATATAAATGTAATAACACATGTTATATTGTGCAGTTATATTATTGAGTGTGAAATTATAACATATATTGATATTTTATATTAATGTTATTTATGGTTTACTGGATTGTTGTCTTTAAGAGCGGCAGAACAGTTTTGCATAACGCATAATGCATGACGCATAAGAAAATGAACCAATCAAAGACTAATTTTCTTATGCATTATATGTTATGCAAGAATCTGTGCTCTTAAGAATGACGATTATAGAAAGTTTATAGAATGTATTTAGAAATATACTTATACACGAAAAGAACAGTTTTTCCTCAAGTATCTAAAAATTTAGACACAGATTTGAAAATAATTTTGTTGAATCATTAAAATAATTACGTACGAAATTCAAGTACATATGATAAGCAATGCCGTAAAATGTTTCGATATTCTAACCACCAGCTTGAGCGTTTTATACATGTACTTATTTTAATGATCCAAACGATTATTTTCTGTGTATCCAACTAATAAACACTGGAACGAAATCGTTCTTTCCGTGCAAAGTTTCTTCTTCGGAGATCTTCCTTTCTAGACCGCCGTCAATCGCAGGTAACTGGAGAAGGCTCGAGCACATGGATAGAGCGATAAAACGAGCTCCAGCTTCGGCATGCGAAGTTCATGAATATGGATCAGGAAAGTAGTAATCGCGAAATGAGATACAAGACGGACCACAATATGCTGCTGCGTGCGATTACGATGTACATACGCATCAGATATATTTATCCCAGGCGCATTAATGATACGGGGATAAGTATAAGTACTTCTGTTTCGAGAGAGTAGAGATAATTAGGAGCAATGGAATATACCTTCACTTTTCACTTTTATTTGCCATTGTCAGTTTATTGCGGCGACGTACCATCGTATGACGCGCTTCCCATTCGCATGTTTGACCTTTTCGTATAGTGGATATTTATAAGATCCGCGCGCTACGACCGTGATTTTAATGCGAGGTCGTTATGCAAATCTCGTAAGGCTCTTTCAGTTTATCACGTTCGTTAAATATCAGATTTTACACGCTCACGGTAGCGCCACCGACGATTAACAGCGTGACTTTATCCTTCATGTTTATAGCGTCGGACAATGAGATGAAACAAGTTAAAACGTCAAAGCTTAGGATATTAAAATCTTATCCAAAATGATTACATCGTAACTGATGATTTCATTTTATTATATATTTGAAGTGTTTATTGTAAAATTAATTTTAATTTACAGACGGCATAATGTTTAATTTTAATTTTTATAAAATTAACGCTTTAATTTAATTTAAATGATAAAGCAATTAATAATTAATAATGATAATTTAATTTGATGCAATACTTATTAAATTTATATAATAATTAATAGTAATTTAAATGTTTAGGATGGAAACTGTCATTCTCAATAAAAAAAAGACTTTAATTCCGTTATTTATACATATTTATTCGAGTTTGCGAAACGATGAATTGGTTATTCAAATGAAATTAACGCTTATAAATTTCTTTAAATAAAAAGTTTAATAATTAATAATAATTCAGATGCTTTTATTAGAATGAGAATGATTGTTTCAATAAAAGAGACTATAATTTCGTATTATATATATATATATAAATTCTGCAAAAGATATTTCGAAAATATCGGAAAGTAGGATCTCCTTTCGCAGCTCCAGGCGTGAAAATTGCACCTTAGAATGTAAAAGTAGCAATAATCAACCATCCATAACGCGAGTCAGGATTTGTAAAACAAAACGGAAAAGCATGCGCGATAAATATGGTTTAATTTATTGCCACTATTAGAATTGTCACATGTGTTTAGATAAGGGCACGTTCTTGCCACGAGATTCGTAAGAGCGATTAATTATCGTTGATATGCATATTTGCAGGTCTATATGGTATATCAAAAAGAAAAAAAATCATACCGAATCAGCATTGATGCAAAAAAAAATCAGGATTATCTTATTTTTCCAATATTTCATTAAGTACATAATACAATAATTTCATTAAATTCTAAATGTCAGTAAATATACAATAATGTTGTAATGATATCGTTAGTCATGTCGTAAGATATAAACAGCGTATATTTTATAAGTTTATTAATAAAAAAATATTTTATTTATATTTTATAATAAAATTTATTATAAAAATTTATAATAGAAATAATAATAAATGATTTATTATAAAATTTCGTGAAAAATATAAAGTAACAAAAACAAAACAAAAAAAGATATTTTAGGATCATCTGGACTCGATTCGCGGATTAATCGACGAGTTGGTAAACACACCTGGTGTAACACGTACGTGTGTACTCCGTTGCTATCGAAGTAAATTTTGTGATATTGAAAATACTTCTCGCTTGATAATCACTTAATCACTCTGTGACGAGAGTGCGAATCGCGGAAAAAATGGGAGAGCGTAAACGACACCGATAGATATCGAATCGTGATATAGTATTTATCCGAATGACATTTTTATAAATAATTGTATGTAATTTTCAAACGATGTTATATACAGAAATCTGCAATTTTGTAATTTGCAATCACGATTGAGATATTTAAGAGGAAATCAAATATTGTACAACAAAAGAATAAGAGTAAAAAAATATGTATGTTACAAAACAATTTCTATTAAATTTGTGTGAGATAATAAAATAATTATTTATTAAAAAATACAATGAGATAGGTAATGCTAATAATGTTTCATACATTTAAGTGTAAAAGATATAAAACACGAAAAAATCATACTTTAAATAAATTTTGTCAACATTTTTAATTTTTTAAAATAAAAATTACGCAATCTTTCTCGTATTTGTACGATGATAATGTATCGAGATCATAAAATAGGACGAGATGATTTGGTGATGATAAATCGATCGCGAATCTTATCGATAACGCTATCATGTACCGAAGATGTATTTATAAATACTTTGCTAGAAATTCATGTCAGTACAACTACGTCTTATATTGTATAGCAAAAAATTGTGATATAAAAGACACAGATGTTAATTATAAAATCAATGAAAAATAATTTAAAAAATTAATTTATAATTTTTGTAAATTATTTATAAATTCATAAAGTTGTACATCGCAATAACTTGCAAACTTTTTGTGTCTTTCACTAGGATTAAATGTACATACGTAATTGTGTGATTGCGAGATAAATAAATATGGAACAATTTGTTTAAGTGTCAAGTATTTCTTAATTTCACGTTCTCAAAAGGAAGAGAATACTTGTTAAATACCGCTATATTAGTATGTACTTAAGTATGTACGTATAAAAGTGTGTTGACGATTACAGGTCCGGGTGGGAAGGACGTTTCGTCTTTGGAACACGTGTGTTCTTATCAACGGTCATTTTTCTCGCGAGTTACGATAACGGTTTTGCGAAGCGTAATTTCTATCCGACAGCAGTCTCACGGTCTTCAACGATTTGCTTTCGATATTTTTAAAAGTCTCGCAAAACCTGTAATATACACACACACACACACAAATTTAAGACGTGCAATCTCTAATCAATTAATTCGCAGTCTTTTATTTATATGTAATCTGCAAAGTGGAAATTAAGATTATGAACTAGAATTATCTGACAGCCAAATTTGATAGTAAATTAAATTTATATAAATATTTATATTACATCGCTATTGTATTTAACTTTATATTTTAAAACTAACAATTATATTGCTTCTTATTTCTATCATCGATTAAAAATAATAATTAGATTAAGTAAGAAATTGTAACTCTAATTAACTTTAAATAATTTGATGTAATGAAATAATCCGATAAAACAATTTTATCTAATTTATTGATATAAATAAAATGAATGTCAAATGAATCATTGAATTAGTTATAATCGTTATAATATTATTTTCTCAAACATCGTCTTAAGAGATATATCATTAAAGATCTTTATTAAAGATTTTTATTAAAGATATGTTATCGTTTATATAAGAGCATGTATTAATTATGTGTGACTTGTGAATATATGTATCTGCAATATGTAAGTTCAAGTAAGTTTACCAAGTCTAACGATCGAGCAGATTATCTCTGCGGAATCGGTGCCATTCGCGCAAATACTGATCATGACATCTTGTGTATCGATTTCGAACTTGATAGAATATTTAAAAGGCGCCACAGCGTGAGTACTTTGAATTATATAAATATAATTAATAAATTACTACAATTTCACATACAATTTATTAATTTACTGTTTTACTAATTTACGTACAAAGACTATTATGTTTAAAACTATAATACTGTTTTAAATTATTAAGAGTGTGATTTAGTTTTGAGGATTTTCCGAAGATATCCCAAGCATTATTAGAAGAAAATCCAGCACAATCCACTTCAGAACTTCCCAGACAATTGAATATTGATTGTACAGTTATCTAAACGTTTACATGATATAGGAAAGATTTACAAAGAAGGAAAATGGATTTCACATTAATTATCTCTTGTCAGAAAGATAGAAAAAAATTGCAGAGAACGAAGAAAAATATTTTGATTGAGATATTCGTTCATTATCTTGTTTAAATAAACAGTGTTTGAGAAAAAAATCCTCAAAACTAAATCACATCTCTAATACTTAAAAATTTTGTATCAAAATGTAACATATATGTATAAAAAATTATATATATTATATGTATATATATATATATATATATATATATATATATATTATATGTATAAAAAATTAAACTTAATGTATTACTCCATGAAAATAAAAATCGAAGCGTAAATCGGATGTAATAGAAAAGTAACAGAAGCATATAGCTTCTAGAAGACGAAAATTGGAACAATGAAATGTAAAAGCACTTACACTTCTTTTACATTTTAATGTCTCAATTTTCGCTTCCTGGAAGTTTTTTTTACGCTTCTGTTCTCTCTCATTACATTCGACTTACGTTCTGATTTTTATTTTCATCAGGGCCGTTTATATCGTTAATTTCTATCTTTTTCAAATTTCTACATAAATTAATTTTTTCGCGGCATTATTTAATCAAAATTTTTCATTTTATATATTTAATTTTATATGATAAACCACCGTGTGCTCGGTTACATAATATTTTCTTACTTATGCTCGATTATTAAAAATAACAAATGCACGATGCAATCTCTAATCTGCAGCGATTCGCGCCATATGTCAAAATTTCTTTACTCCTTACATCTCGTTTCGTGTGACTATAGGGTATCTGTCAAAATTCTGTTTGCAATGTTGAATTTCGTAATTACAATATGATCCCGATTGCGAAGCCTGAGCTCAAGATATTAGATAAAAATAAATTACACATATCGCGAAGGCCAGGATGTATCGCGTGGCTGTTACTCGGTCGTAAGAAATGATTTATCGAATTATTATGTCTTCAAGTTTAGCGTATAAAATATTCTTCATTTTCAGTCGACAAATCGATTAAATATATACATAGTGCAATTTCTCAATATCTCAATAGTACGCTAAAATGTAGCATTTATGTGGTTGCAATCTAAATCATAATTTCATTTAATATCTTCTGTATTTTAATCGGCATTCTTAAAGTTACTGAAACAAAATGTGTATGCGCGTTTATTTTCTATATTTTTATTCTTAATATCTATTATACACTAAACGAACCATGTTTTCCAGTGTCTACCGTAATCTTCATCGGAATATTTAGCCGTTTGACAAACAATGTGTACCTGCTGATTATCTTGCTTCTGGGCGAGATCATGTTCGGATTGGATAGTTTTGGAGAATGGGAGGATTTGATTTTGTACAAGAATGAAAATAAAGCCGTTGTCAAGAAATCCATTTGGAGCGATAAACTGTGCTCGGATAATTCGGGTCAACTCTCCTTCATGAAACTTACTGACATCCAGCACATTGGAGTCTCTACCAAGATGGGTCTCTTTATTCTGCACAGGAATGGAAAGATGATCACTCTCAATATGAAAGGCCTAACGAGAAAGGAGATACAAGATTTGAGGAAAGAAATCAATCATTTTTTAAACATGAGCCGGCTCAAATATCTCGATCATTCTCTAGTCGATCCTTCGAATCGATTATTACTTCCTTCCGGTTCCGAGGAATACTTGCAAAACTTGCCAAGAACATGTCTACCTGTGTCCAACGAATTTACTGTCTCGGACAATGTTTTAGGAAGTACATTGGGCAGAACGTGTCATCAAGTGCAGCAGAATTTGAGCTATCCAAGTTTAATGCGTGGAACGCAACTTAACAGCTATCAATTGGCAAACTTGAGAAAAAATTCTTATATGGGAAACTCGACGCGTTTCAATTATATCAAGTGTATTAGAAACATTTGCACTATTCCTTCACCTCGCAATTTGTACAAGTTTCATAAAGATTGTAATTAATCAAGTATCATTCGTTTATGTTGTACATGTACATGTTCTTGAGAGATTACTCACATTGTATCTCATTCGCGATTTAAGACAAATTAGTGTGTAACAAAGTAAGATTTTATTCATTTTGTGCAATAAATAATTTATTATTGAATAACAATTTGTTTGAAAGTATCGCAGAGAATACTTTAAAACTTATATTCATCACTACTTATTAATTAGCTAACATATCACATTACTAATAATTTTACAATGATCACATGTATGTGATTTCTATCGGTTTTTATAACAATTAAATAAGTCCTTTTACGTAATACGTTTAACAAGTTGTTTACAAGCACATTCAATATCTGGATATTGATATTGAAATCCTAACTCTGCAACGCGCTTTGGTACAACTTTTTGTCCCTCCAACATTATCTGAAACGAAAATATCAAGTATCATATTAACATGAAATTATTACATTTAGTATTAAGCTTGTTAAATATACCTTTGCTCGTTCTTTATTGAGTAACATTTCTAAGAAAAAACTTGGAACAGGTATGATTGCGAATCTTTTTAGTGCCGCTGCAAACGCTTTTGTAAACTCCTTGTTTGTTACAAGCTATTAACAAAATGATATATGTACAATTAATTATATTTCAATTGGAGATCAATGTAAAACCTCTCTCCTTCATGAAATGTTTGTATTACCTGAGGCGCTACTCCATTTAATATACCATGCACATTGTTATTTGTAAGAGCAAATATAAACATGTAAACTAAGTCAGTAATATGTATCCAGGGCATGTATTGATTTCCATTTCCTAGTGGTCCACCGAGTCCCGCCAAGAATGGAAAATAAATGCTCTTGATCATGCCACCTTCTCTTCCTAACACAACTCCGGATCTTATTGTTACTTGTCTAATGTTGCTATCTTTTGATAACTTTGACGCTTCTTCCCAATCGTGACAAAGTTCTGATAAAATTGAAAAATTAATGATATAAATATATAAATATTATATTAAAATAAGATAAAAAATAAGATTCTACTTGATAGAAAGTCATATGGTTCGCATTTGCTTTCTTCTGTGTATACAGTATCATTGGGTTTGTAATACGCTACTCCTGATATAGTTGCAAAAACTGTAGCCTTAGTATTCTGTATAGAGTCTGCCAGAGCTTTCGTTGTTTTCACCCTGCTATTCCTAACATTCTGCTTAAATCCAGGTGACCATCTTTGCATAGGATCCAGTATATTTTGTCCGGTAAGATTGATGACAGCTGACGTGTTCTCCGGTAGACCATAGTGTTCTAAATCATGCTATAGATACAATGAGTATCATTGGATTGATTCTTACCAACAAGTAAATTCGTTCTCATGTAAATTCTAAAATACAAATCCATTCTCATGTACCCATGATATTCTATTTGGTCCTGGCATCCGAGAAATACATGTACAGGAAACACCCGCGAGATTCAATGATTTTATTAGCTGCGTTCCTATGAAACCAGTACCACCACCTGAAAACATTATATCTTCCTTATTTCTATCTTATTCCTACTGACATAACATAATTAATCTTTTACAATCAACAATTTTCTCGTACAATATTATAAAATTGTTGATCAGTTTGTATATAAATATCCTCACCTATCACTACATGTTTTAAACCGTTTAGTTGAGCCATGTCCAGAAATCTAATACACTTTTATGCTAAAAATAAATTTATAATGTATGTGTGATACACTTTTATTTTAAGTATAAATTTGCAAAACTTTGCAAACAAGACAGAAAGATGCAAGAATACAATTTACAAAATTATTATAATAGAATTTTTAGGATAATAAACACATGATATATATCATATGTTTACATAATAGAAAGTAAATTATAGAACATTGTTTCTTTATAATTAAATTTGCTATCAGACTCGTAAATATAACAAATAATTATTTCCCATATATTTTTCTCGTACAACGTATTATTCTATTAAACAAAATTTTGTAAATTGTTTTCAAGCGTAATTTTGATAATCACTCATAATCAGTCATAATAATTGACAATTCTTTTTCTTCTGTAATTGATCGCAATTGTTAATTGATCGCATCGGAAGTTCACACACGGCCAAAAATTTTTATTTCCAATCTTCCATAGAGTTAAACAAAACTAGAATACGATCAACGCGATATTACAATGCTTTAAGTTTTTGATTGATCAATTTGTAAAAGTTTTTTTTTGATTGGTCCATCAAAGGCATTTTGTAGCGAAACTTCGATTACAGCCATGATCCAATACTTTTGAGTGGCATTCGATTGTTCACGTCGCCAATTGGCCAATTTATTAGAAGTCTTTCTGATTGGTTTAATGAAAAAACTTGAGCACCGATCATTGTGAATGGCCAATCATCTTCAACAATAGATTTGTTTGCTTTACTTAAAATCCCCAAATATATTTGCATTTAAAATGAAATAAAAAATTTATTCGCGTTGCTTACAATCTTTAAAAGTTTTTATACTTAAAATGAGATAATTATATATCTGGACGTTGAAAAGAGAGAAAGTGAAGCTAAGTGCAAAAAGTGCAAGCAACGCGAACAGAAGATTGATTGTGTATCTTGAAATGAGATGACAATTACAAAAGTGAAAAAATTCATTAGAATATTAATAATGTTATTGGTCAACAATCAGTAAATTTATCTGTAAATGTAAATTTTTACTTTATAATTTTCATCTCATTTCAAAATACACAATCAACCTCCTCGGAGCAAAGGATGCATTCTCTCCTGTTCATAGACAAGTCTCGAGAAGATCATACCCCATGACTGAGTCCAGTAGTCACCGCAGAAAATCCATTATGGTGTCCGTCGTTCAGCAGTTTATTACGGATGTCCGCATTTCGGAATAGAATCACAATCTGACAACCGCGTGGCTAGCGGTAATTATGAAAATTCGATTGAAAGCTCCACGCCGCATGTGAAGACTCTGATGCCACTGTGTCTCGTGCACGATCGACAGCCGTGAAGGGATCAGTGCTTCGAGGATAAAACGGCCGTGATCCTCCCGTTTGTCCTCTTCTTCGGCGTGGAAAGAGAATTTTGAGAAACAAGAGAAGCAGCGAAAATTGAAAAATGGATATTGACAAGATGAAGGACGGCGTAGAAGTGAGTGACTCGGAGGCGGCTAGCAAAATCAAGGCGAAGAAACGGGACTCGATAGCGGATGTCACCTTAGATATAAAGTCTCGTCTCAGTTTGGAGACGACAGAGGCTTGCGGAGAACCGCATGTCAATGGGGTAGCTCAAGTGAACGGTATCTGCGACTCTCCTCAAAGAACTGCCGCTGTCACCGATCTCTCTCCACAATCTAAAACAATGGAAACTAGTCATTTAAACCAACATGGTATACAATACCAGCTTATTCGCCATGTGCAGTATAGATACGATAGACAAGCTCCAGTTTATATACCTAATAATAAAATAGAACAAATCATCATTCATCTATTTTTGTAAAAGATCCTGTTGATCTTGCGTGATGAAGCCTAGTACATTTTTTTTTGCCAATAGAAGATATCGAGTGCTGCTTTAAAAATATTTCTTTTATTCAAATTTTTAAATTGTATAAATTATAACTTAAAGAGAGATTTGTGTTAAAAAAAAATCTTGTTTAATTAGAACAATTTTTATATATTATACAACTGTGTGTACCATCCTAGGAATGGATGAAAACATCTGCTTCTTGTTATGTTACAGAACAAGCAGGAACATTATCCATGGAAAGTAAAGACAACGATATCCGATATGTTAGCTATACAAGTGAATTACAAATGCCTGATATTATGAAATTAATACAGAAGGACCTAAGTGAACCATATTCTATTTACACATATAGATATTTTATTCATAATTGGCCGAAATTGTGCTTCCTGGTATGTACTCTCCAGAAAATCTCTATTTTATTATGTTATCACTCAAGTTATTATTTAAGTCAATGTGATATTACACGTGTGTTGTTTTTGCAATATTAATAAAGATGTTGCAATTTCTGTATAATTATGGTTATTATAGGGCATTTAAAGGCACTGATATTGTTTACAAAATTTCATAAATTATAAAAAAATTCAATTTTTTCAGTTCTTAGGTAGAATTTAAACAAAACTGTTTTTTTATTTATCAAGGCAATGCATGGTGATGAATGCGTTGGTGCCATTGTCTGCAAACTAGACATCCACAGGAAGGTGATAAAGCGTGGTTATATCGCAATGCTGGCTGTTGATGTGAAATATCGGAAACGGAAAATTGGATCGAATCTGGTGAGACAAGCTATCCAAGCAATGGTGGAGGATGACGCTGATGAGGTGGTTCTGGAGACAGAAATTACTAACAGGCCGGCGCTGCGCTTGTATGAAAATCTTGGATTTGTGCGGGATAAACGGTTATTTCGATACTATTTAAATGGCGTGGATGCATTACGACTGAAATTATGGCTCAGGTGAAATTCATCCGCGTGCTTATGTCAATAGGTATTTAAATAATTACAATGTTGAAGAGGTGTAACATCTATACTCTACTACATCAGACAAATGGATGACATTAATGTCAAAGAGATTATATGTTTCTACATGCACAAATGTGTTTTCAGTTGCAATATCATGCAATTTATTCTCTGTACTTTCATGAGAGAATTGGCTTATTTAGTTAAGTTATTTAAATAATAGCGTGGATAAACTTTATATTGCAACAAGATTATTTTTATTTATCTGAAATATCATTTATTTTTAATAAATTTATGTTTATATTTGTGAGATAAATACAATGAAATGATGAATTTCCAACAGCCTATTGACAGTACGTCCATTAAGGACGAAGTATATGTACAGAGTAATTTGTTAATAGTGCCTAACTGTTGCCTGACTAGTTAGTTATTTTGTTATAAATTTGCTGCAATTCCTTTGATATTAATGTCAGTGATCGAAATAGATTTCAATTGCAGCTTGAAGATATAAAATGAGTGATAGCAAGAAACAAAAATCGAAACTGTGAAAAGTACTGAAAATAATCAATTTTGCTGGAGCTCACATTGATAAAGACCACATTTTGAAGCATATTTAAGTTTTCATAACTAATCTGAAAAAAATTAGTTTTATGTTACAATTATGGATTCTATTGCATGGAAATTTTTTGAAAATTAAACATATACGTGTACTTTGTCACCAATGAATATAATTAACAATATATGTTTACTATTTATTATTTAGGGGAGACTGAAGCTAAGTGGGTATCTTTTTTCCAATTGCAGTTTTCAAATAATAAAATAAACGATTTTAGTCAAATAATTATTAGCGTTTTATAGAGTGATTATAAGACTACAAGATGGCAATAAAAAGTTTTAGTGTTTGCAATTTCATTTTTATCCATATATACAAAAAATGATGTGATTCGAAAAATGAAATTTCAAAAATTACTTTTGACTATCAAAAACACGTTTGACTATCTAAACACAATAACGCGGCACCTAAACTAATCAAATTTCATTAGTAAAGAAGACACACGAGATGTCATTTACAATATAAATTGAGAACTCGTAAGATATATTTTTGCCACTCAAAATTCAAATGCCAGCTTAGTCCTGGTGCCCACTTAGTAAATATATATAAATCCGATCTTCCCTATAGTAAATATATTTAAAAATATATATATTTTAATTATATCCTGAAACAAATTTTAAAAATTTCTACCTAAAAAACAATTAAAAAGGTTCTTATACATATAATCTATTCGGCCTTGTAAGTAGTTTCGCGGTTCGTTAATTTTTCTGATAAACTAAATTTGTACATGATTGGGTCATTCATGTCCTGTCATTCATGTTCCTGCATTTCTTTTCTTTGTACATTAAGTACATTAAGAAACTAGTATAACGTTTATACATAAACATTTTTTTTTTACATATAACTTTAGAAATATTTTCTAAAGTATATGTAAGAATTATTTAATAGTTTTTATAAAAGTGACAAAAACACAGGACACAAACGATTCATCATGTGTACTAACGGTTAATTGATTGTAAACAAGTGAATTCAAAATACATAGTCTGTAATCTAAAAAGAGAGAAAGAATCGAGGTACATAATTTGTAGAATAATAAAGTAATGTGTGAGATATAATCAACAAAAGGCCGTCAAATATTTATATAAATTTAAAAAAATTATCTTTTAATGTTTTTAATGGGTCCAGTTTATTTTTTTTTTTTCAGTGTTTCAATGCGGAATGATTATAAAATGGTGTTAATCGATCATCTTATGTAAAAGTTGCTACATCACACATTGTGCGACAAATTGTTGTATCTTAACGCTACGTCAAGCATACGATTTTGTCAATGTGAACAGAGTGATAAAAATGAAGAAAAAAAAGATGAGGAAAAAGAAAAGAGGAAATGAAATAAAAGCTGACTGACGGCAGAATTTTAGGAAAAGTATTTCCGTTCAAAATTATAAAGTGATATACGGAAATATATCGATAATATATATGTATATATATATATATATATATATAAATGTATGTCTATATATATTATATATATATATTACATTAAACGAATATGGACAAAGAAAAAAAAAGAAAAAGAAATTATCGTTTTCGAAATTGAAATGTTTGAGGGAGTGCGCCTCACGTGGTGAGGAGTGATACGCGCATTACTGTCTACCTATTATATCTATCTTTGTATAAAATAAATGCGAAGCACAGATCATAATGTAACTATTAAAAAAATGTAAAAATGTTAATAAAAATACATAAATGTTTTTACACGCGTCTCGTTTACATTATGTTCGTCTGCTTGCTGCAAAACAGTTGTTTTCAGACTATGTTTTAGTTACATATCCCAATCGTATTCATGTGGAGTATTGTTACTATATTTTTTATGTCGATTGAATATTTATTCGGAATATCTGCTCGTTTAAAAAATAAATTTATACAAATTATTTTATTAAAATTACAATTCTATATATTTTTTATTGAATATTTACTGTTAATATTTTAATGTTATTGCAGTGTGATATTTTTTGTGACCTCTGGATGAATTTACATGACTTTCGATGCTGGATCTATTATCTCTGCATGTTTATTTAACGAAAAAACATTCTAATGCAGGAATAAAAAACAAATTTAATAATTCGATTTCCTATATCAATTGTCTAATTCAATAAAAGAGCTTTTGATTGATTAGTGAAAAAATCACCGGTCGCTGTTGTATAATTAATTGCAAACGAGACGTTCCTGACATTCAATAACCAATGGATAGCAATCCATTATAGCAATAAAAAAGTATCCGAATTGTAGCAATCAATCTGGTTGAATTGACCAATAGACGATGTGGACAATCGGATGCCACTTATACAGCTCTTAGGCCGGGTTCACATCTTGACGAAAAGCGGAAACCAATCGGAATTCGCGGAAAAACAGAAGCAGACAAGCGAAATGTATCGCCTACTTCTGCGAGTTCCGATTGGCTTCTGTTTTTCCGCTCTCCACTTTTTCGTCAAGGTGTGAACCCGGCCTAAGGACTGCCGCACACAAAATTTTGTAACAGTATGCGTAAGATGTAAAAACTTAAGCCGATGAGCCAATCAGAATACTGCTTTAGATCTACGTACTCTAAAGCTTTGTGTTTACGAACGCTAGAAATCGGTCCGAAACCTCGGAAGAAAGAATTAACCAATTGTAATGGTTATGTGATTAAATTGTTCAAATGTGTAAATTTTTTTCTCTGTCCGAGATTTTGAACCAATTTCGAGCATTGTTGACATCGGATTTAACGGAAATAAAAATAGCAGTTAACTTATTCATTCAATCGGTTAATTGTTTCGATCGGCAAGGTTATGGATAAGTTTACTGTTATTTCCATTTCCATTAGATTAAATCTAAAGCAAGTTCACATTTTAAGATTACTATTACAGATATTTTGTCTGCGGCAGCCCTAAAAGGATGACTCATTCGGAGTGAAAGTAGTGGGGTCTGCCAGCCAATCAAGTTTCGAGCTTATTTGTCGACATCAGTTAATTCGTTCGCACAGAAATGAACTCAATTTTTGATTGGTCGAAATCACGGAACCTCCGCCATTATGCGCAATGGGTCACCTTTACTTTCTACACCATCATGCTGCTCTACGTTGCGTTTCTCCCAGACGCATGTATGCGGCATCTCGTGGCGTCGATCATCGTTTCGCAAGGATTCGTCATTCGTTGAAGTCGTTTACCACCGTTATCATCGTTTTAATTCGCCTTTATAAGATTACGCACGGTAAGTAGAAAAAAAAAACATGGTACGTAATCCGAGTCTTATCGTCAATGAAAAAGCGATCCGTTTGCGAAACGCGCGAAATAACGTACGGCATTTATCCATTTGTCGACAGAATTCCATATTTTCGTTGCAATTATATCCAAGTGTAACCGTCGCGGTGCTAAATTATCCTTGAAACGCGCAAGTGTTTTCCGTCTCGGCAGTGCGCGGCGAGAGATAAATCTACGCTTTTTCTCGATAAATTGTGAATATATCGCGGATAAAAAAAAAGACGTCGTTCCATCGATGACCTCCAATGTTCTATAATTGTCCCGATTCCACGCGGTATCCATGGGCGACCAGTCCATTTTCGGCGGCATTGTCGGTGGCGGCGGCCATTACGCGAACGTTTTTCCGGCAAAATCGTTCATCTTGGAGCGATATTTTGCGCCAGTAATATATTCGCATTTACACTTTAATATATAACTTGTCGCGTTATTTATAAGAAACGAGTCCTATATTCTCGAGATGTAATGTTAATTTAATAAAGTTTTACTTCTATCGCTTATTTTTAGTCAGGCTTCGTGTTGTGATTCTTGAACAAGTAAACTCGTTTCTTTGAATAATTTTATCTTAATTAAAATTGAAGTTAGGTAACTCAATTGAAATTAATTTGTAAGCATATTGTGGTTTTTATATTCTTATATACTTGCTGTCGGATATTGAACAGTTTGTTATATTTTTATAGATTTTTGCTTAATTATTTATTGTGAAATCTTACATGTTTTAATAATAGGTTGTGAAATATGGAAAATATATTGAAAGAATTAAAGGAAAGGTTTTATTAACAATTTTTTTTATCTGAATAAACTTGATTTCTCTTAATGATTGAAATATTTTCCATAATTTGTTATTATTGCAAATCTTAATTTTTTCAGCAAACCTACCGAAGTGATCAAGATCAAGAGACAATGGCGGATAATGATGATCTTTTGGATTATGAAGACGAAGAACAAACTGAGCAGGTAGTCGATGGAAGCGGAGATGTTCCATCTAAAAAAGAAGTCAAAGGTACATATGTCTCTATCCACAGCAGTGGATTTAGAGATTTCCTTTTGAAGCCAGAAATTCTTCGTGCTATTGTCGACTGTGGCTTTGAACATCCATCTGAAGGTGAATAATTATTTTTTATCTTTATATATATAAAATGATGAATATATTTTTATTTGATAATGCTAGATAAGGACAACTGAGATTTTGTGATCGAATTAGACATTTTCAATGTATCTATATTTTTTTTATTTTAACTTTACGCAATATAAAGTTGTAAGTTAACAATGTATAAATCTTGACGTTTACAGTACAACATGAATGTATTCCTCAAGCAGTTCTTGGCATGGATATACTGTGCCAAGCAAAATCGGGTATGGGAAAAACGGCTGTATTTGTATTAGCTACTCTTCAGCAACTGGAATTAACAGAGAACCAAGTCTATGTCCTAGTAATGTGTCACACTCGAGAATTGGCTTTTCAAATCAGTAAAGAATATGAGAGGTTTAGCAAATACATGCCACATGTGAAAGTAAGTTTTATACCATTTTGATTGTGTATAAACTATTTACGAATAAATAAGATAATATTGTGCAGCTTTTAAGAGTTCTTTTTATAAAATTTTATATTGTTAACAAACAATTTTTACATACAATGATGAATACATACAATTTATAGTAGAAAGGGACATCTGAAATTTTTGATTGAGATAAATATTCTGATATATCTATCTCTTCCTAATCTTGTAAAAAGATTTATATTTTTGGTTTTTAATAAAATTCTTTTTGTTAGGTTGGCGTATTCTTCGGTGGTTTACCTATCCAAAAAGATGAAGAGATGTTGAAGACTGTGTGTCCTCATATTGTTGTTGGCACCCCTGGTCGTATTCTTGCTCTTGTACGGAATAAAAAACTGAATCTAAAACACCTGAAACATTTTATTCTTGACGAATGTGACAAGATGCTTGAATTATTAGGTACGTTATAAATCAACTAATTAATTTATTTAAAATTTATTAAAAAGAATCTACATGATGTGTGAAAAAGTCTTAATTTATTGTGATGACTATTTTTTCCATCACCCACTCAACTGAGCGATTTTTTAAAATTTATTTCATTTTTAACATCCCATTTCAAATAATAAATAATTGTGCTACATTATTGTTACAGATATGCGCCGGGACGTACAGGAAATATTCAGAAGCACACCGCACAGCAAACAAGTCATGATGTTCAGTGCCACGCTGTCCAAGGAGATACGTCCTGTCTGCAAAAAATTCATGCAAGATGTAATTACACAATCTTCCTCCTCACTTCGATCTACGATTGCTCCTGCCTCGTTGGCATATTCGTGTCCAGGACAAAGCTCAAGCCACACTATAAATATCAATGTCGGCGCATCCGCGGGTTAGGCGCTTAGACGCCGCTTTGAAGAAATGAATACCGAGTTCGAAAAAAATGAATCTCATTCGATATCTTTCGATAAACGGCGCAATCATATGCTCGACACTCGTGTCCAACATAATATCTCACTGCTCCTCCCGATTCTGATTCCAAGTCTAAACTCGATATCTGATGTGTCATCGTCTGCATATACATGTGGAGGGGAAGCATACATCTATTTGTCTAAAATCGAGTCAACCGACACGATGTTTGAAAGATCCGAGTTAGAGTTCCAATCGATAGTAAAGTCCTTTAATTAGTTGCTACGCATTTAAGGGACAATACGTAATAAAGATAACAATACGTTCAGGGAATATATTGAGGGAGAAAAAACAGATAGGGATATGAAATATTTCTTATGGGTAATCGTCAGGAGGAGTTAGAATAGAATTAGGCTCTGTATGCACTTATGGGATTTGTTTGCAATTACTTTGGGTGGGGGGCTAAGAAGACTTCAAGACAACCTGAAGACAGAAGAGCACAAGAAAGAAGATGCAAGAGGATACTCAGGGGAATGATTAGGATTAGTTAGGGAAAAGAAATATAAAAGCATAGCATAGCTCTATTGTATTCACGTTCATCCAATCGCATATTAAAAGCTTTACTAAAGTTTTCTTGTCTCGGTGCCAAGATTTCGATTGCGATCGTGGTCTCATAGTACGAGTGAAGTCAACAAGGATGCAAGTGCCGTGCATGAATCGAGCAATTTCATGTCGTAAAAACCGTAAAGTCACATGAAAGCTAAATCACGCGAATCTTCGTGTATCTGTAAATTGCGCTCTTTATTTCGTACGAGTGACGCAAATCGGGTCGCGGCTTAGTGGATACCGGAAGTGAAGAGCTGAGCGTCTATGCCAACCAGAGTAATGCGAGTCGATTCTGGGCATCTTCTTAATGTGCCAGAAATTTGGGAGAAGAGATTTTGGCATCGAGTGGCCAGCGGATGTGACCGAACGTTCTGTCATGAGTGCGCCTTCTTAAGTTCAGTTGGGACAAACTGCTGAGTTTTCGTTGTTGGCACTACCCAGAGATGGAAGTCGCCGGACCGTATGTAATCTGTATGACTAATCTCGATCGATGATTATGATTATTCTCTGCAACTGAAATGCGGGAGTCTCTTGCCGGGACTTTCTATGTTTACGGATATATACGGTAACTTAACGAACCTAATGCTGTTTCTTCAAAGGAAGAAAAAGATATTTGGTAGTACATTTACAAGAAAAAAAAATGGTTTGGCTTTGTCTTTTTTTGTATCGCTTAAAAATTCGTATTTTAAAAAACTTTCATTTTTGTGCAAACGCTGTAGTTGCATCAAGGGATATCATTTTAGTTTGTTTTACTCGTATTTTTGAACAGACGTCTCTTTATCGTGCATTCAATTGCACGATTTTTAGATGGCAAAAACAATGAGTACATAGAGACTGCAGACACAGCCGCAAATTCCTACGGCCTGAGAATTATACATAGGCACTGTATAATTTGTTTATTTTATGAAATAACGTTCTTTGTGCAGCCCATGGAGGTCTATGTCGATGACGAGGCGAAGCTCACCTTGAACGGTCTCCAGCAACATTACGTTAAATTGAAGGAAAACGAGAAGAACAAGAAGTTGTTTGAACTACTTGATGTTCTTGAGTTTAATCAGGTTTGTTTTCTAACTAGGACAATCTGCAGTGGATATCCATTTTTTTCTTATCGTGGAGAATCTTTACATGATGCAATAGTTTTTCTTATTTCCTATGATGACTATCTTATCACTACTCACCAATTCTGATGAAGATTCTTCCAAGTATTTATTTTTAAGAATGATTTATACGTTTAAACGAGTTAACATTTTAAGATATTAAATTAAAAATGTTTCTTCTTCAGATATACCAGTTGTATTATCAATATTATATGTATACTATTTACCTTTTAATGATTGCTTTGTATAGGTTGTCATATTTGTGAAGTCTGTACAAAGATGTATGGCTTTAGCACAACTTTTAACGGAACAAAATTTCCCTGCGATTGGGATTCATCGGGGTATGACGCAAGAGGAGCGGTTATCCAGATATCAACAGTTCAAAGATTTTCAGAAAGTAAGTAGAATTTCTACATCAAGTTCTTCGAATCGAATCAAAATTATATACAGGATATGATTGAAAAACCGAGTAATATTTTCAGCGTATTTTGGTGGCGACAAACCTGTTTGGACGTGGTATGGATATAGAACGTGTAAACATTGTATTTAATTATGATATGCCAGAAGACTCCGATACATATTTGCATAGAGTTGCGCGTGCTGGTCGTTTTGGTACAAAGGTAATAAATTCTGGTTGTTTATAATGAATTCTTCAATTTTGTAGTAATTTTCCACATCAAATGTTTAAATTACATATGTATAATGAAACATTTAAAAATCTGTAACAATGTTCACTATTATATTATACGCTAATAAAATCAAAATCAAAACGAAGTATTTAACATTGACTTATTGATAATTAATTCAAATTGTAAAGTTATTTTGAATCGTGAAATATTTGTAATATAACCGCTTTTTCTAATTATGTATATGATTCTCATTTAACAATATTTCGCAGGGTCTTGCCATTACATTAGTAAGCGATGAAAGCGATGCAAAGATATTGAATGATGTTCAAGAAAGGTTTGACGTAAATATTACAGAATTACCGGACGAAATCGATCTCGCTTCATACAGTAAGTTTAACTTATTAAAAATTTAATTATTCTTATCCAAAAATCTTATATTAAAAGTATATTAATCCGATATTTTTTTTACTTACAGTTGAGGGACGATGAATTACAATGCACTAAGTCATAATAATATCTTTTAAGGCACATAATTTAAGTGAGTGAGACATTTGTTTAGTTGATATGAAATAATACTAAATATTAATATTTAGAACTGCATTTAAATAATTAGTTTTTTGTTTGTAGTACTTCTTATTCCACGTATTCATAACATAAGGATGGGCACCAAATAATAATTACAAATATACAAAAGAAAATGTAATTGCATTCTGCAAAAAACTTGTTTTATATAAGTTTATCGGCTATTTTCAATGATATCGAACAATAGATATGATCGGTTGACGTAATCTCTATAACCATCGCTATACTTTGGTCAATACAATAAACTACTATTGATAAAGATGTACATTACATGTCTCTTATTCTATTTATTAGAAAGTAAGGATGTTGTGTATAGTAGATATATTTCAGAATATAGTCGTTACATAATCCTGTAAGGCTATGAACGACCAAAATAAAAACTTCCTTTTTTAAATACAAATTTATTTCCTATATATATAATAGTAGATAATAATTTTCCTACTAGTATAAAGGTAACAATTAACTAAAGAAATTAAAAAATTTATTTTAATTTCATCATGATTAACTAAAATTAAATAAAACAAGATAAATTTCATCGTTTACACAAATAATTATGTGTTATATTATAATTACTTACAAAATTAATTGTTCAGAAGTTTACAGAATTGTTATTTTCATAGATCATTTTTATTCTTACAATAAACTATTATATGTATTTTTTATAATTAATGCAATTTGCGACAAAAAATTAAATAAAAAAATTTATAATTTTTAAACGCATTCTTAATAAAGTATTCACTACAGTTTACATTACTGTAAAATGTACCGTCGCGGTCTCGTGCAAAGGAAACTAGTATTGTTACGCTTGTGTCTCCTGATATGTACAACTAAGTACAATATTCACACGAGCAATGCGCCTTTGTTTGATATGAATTAAGATATTAAGTTTACATATACAAGATTATGTGGAACAATAAGGAATCGGAATAAGTGACGAATCTTCGCAAAAGAAAATATTTTCGAATATTCGCGTAGAATTATGTAATTGAAGTAAAATAAAAATAATATTTGGTTTCATTTAGGTCTTGGTTTATTTTGTGATTTATTTCCGACTTGTGTACTACCCCCACGACCCAATGGTGCTGGACCTCTTCCTCCTCTGCCAAAGGTACCTGTAAGATATATTGAACAACAATGAATAAATTGCTTTAAAAATTTTCATCAGATTGTTGATAATTGTCTTCTACAGGATAATATGAAAACAAAATTTCATTTACTGCTCCTTTGAAACTTAGTTTTCAAAAGCTCTTCATTTTAAATGTTTCAAATTATAGAGTACTTTAACATTTTCATTGAGGAAAAAAATTTCTTAAAAATACACAGTTCAAAAAAAGGACGTTTAAAGGTATTTTTTATGTACAGAGGGTTAATAATTTTATAAAGAAGAATCATTACCTCTTCCACCACCACGTCCTCTTTGATTCTGGCCTCGGCCCTTCATCTCGCCACGTCCCCTTGATTTCATCTGTATATCTTCTTTTACCATGTCTATTACTTCATCTGGGATCCTCAGATATTTTATTGTGCTGCCTCTTATATAGCATTCAGGCATTCTCCAGAATTTGTCACCATCCTAACACAATTGTCAGATTTTAATGAATTGAATATCTATAGCTTAACTCTAGGGTTCATTGATTATAAATTAAAAATATTTTTGATTAACAAATTAAAAATATAAACATATAAATACTAGCATATACTAGGTATCAATACTAAATGCTTTAAAATTAAATGTCTAGTATATTAGTAAATTTTATTCAGTTTTAATTTTTATTATAAAAAAATTGATTATAATTCATTTAGAGAGCGTCATTCTGTGTTTATTTCATAGATCCGTCTAAACTGAAGCTCAATTAAGCAAATAAGAAGTCTTTCCTAAAATCAGCATGCACATAGTAATATTCTTACCCTTGATGTACATATAACCTCTCTGAGGTTTATGTTCATCCAGTTATCGCAGCTGACTAAATGACCGTTGTAAGTTTCCCCATTTTTCAGCTCCACCAACTGCAATAAAATACTTAGTTGGATTATTAATATAGTAATATACAAGGCCTCTTTAAACATTCTTCTTCAAGAAATATTATGTACAAATCCAAACTTACCATGGGGTGGTTTTGCGCTGTTTTTAGTAAAGTCAGAGGTAACTGAAAAGAATTAAGTAATATGTATTAAAAAAACGAGACGGGTCTCTTAATTATAGAATGAGAATAACATGCTTACCATTATTATAATTTATTAAAACCCACTTCTTATAGGTTACGCGTCAACAGTCTATCAGTTTGAAAATAATTGTCTGCGAGCGCCAACTATTGGCGAGATTTTCTTCCACGACGAGTCGTATGATGCTCGACCTTTAAAAAAAATATAAATAAAATAATTGTAAGAGGTGCTGCATAAATAAATTGTCCAAATTAAATAATTGAAAGATAACTCTTCTTTTAGTTTAAAAATTCATTTGAATATCTATTTAATTGAATATATATATTATATATATATCCAAGTAGAAGATATTACTTTTTTTATATATAAATTCTACAATCTTATTTTTTATAGTAGTCTATTAAAAAATGATATAATAAATTTGTAAGTGAATACGTTTCCCGTCTTATGCATGTGCTATTTTTTAAATTAATGACTATAATAATTATAATATGAATTCAGATAACACCGTGTCTGTCTTGTTGCTGACATATTGCTTGCTAAATATATTAGGTGTTGGAATTAATTCGTAGCGTTTTTTAATGAAAGAATGTTATTTATTTCACATGAGCATTAAAAAATACATTAATGAAAGTACTTCCCATCACTTGTAAAACGCTACGAATTAATTCCAACACCTAATATATGCATTGCTAAATATATGTATTGCTACCCAAATTGCAGCAACTAAGTCTTTATTTCACTTATTTGTTGGCAATTTGATGGGCCTTCACGATATGATAACATTGAGTAGCAATTTACCAGCAATTTGCCGACAACTTTAAAATCGTCATCATCAAAATTCGTATTATTGTCATCATGTTGCCATAATAATATGCAGCATCATATAGTGCTGTCATATTGCCAACGCAAGATAACATTGATGCAACTATCTTCCTGTTAAACTGCTGACAATATACATATACACATTGTTGCTGCAATGTCGGTATATTCGAAATCGTTGAAGCAAATTTACAGCAAGTTGTCAGCATCATAAGCAATTACAGATTTGTGCGATTTTATTGAGACACACTTTGTTAGAGAATTATGTAAATACGATATTGCGATTATAAATATGTAATTAGCATATCTAAAAATGGATTCATTCATATTTATCAATGTTATTTATCAAAACGCTAATATCGTCTATCTACGTTAATCTGCGTAACCGTCGATAATAAACTGCTTCGATTTTAGACCGCCAAATCACCCGATCGATATACGTATCGCAGTTGCAATAATCGTTCATTCAAGTTTGTTCGTTGCATAATGTGGGAATTGCATAAATAGAACAGATTCGTGAATGAAAGCATCTCGCGACATCACAATATCGACGCTAAACTCATCACGTTACTTTAAGATCTCTGGCAAGATTTTGACGATTGGAGAACATAATTTCACTTTGATTCATCGCTCTTCAGTATGATATTCGAGACCAAATGCTATTTGATTGAAGTGGTTTATCAGTACGGAAAGAATGCTTTTCGAAAAAAAAGTTAAAACTCATGAATTACTTCTTTACTTAAAAATATTAATTTTTTTAAATTGAGAAGCTGGATATATTTTTAAATATATATATATATATATATATATATATATATATATATATATAATATATATATTATATATATATGTATAAAATTAATATATTTAAAATATATATATACGTAATGTGTAAGTATGTACATTAAAAAGTTTTTAATTTTAAAAATTAATATATATCTTCAAATATAAGTAAAATCGATGATATGTTAGAAACAAAATCGCTATATGAATGTAAATCAAGAAAGAAGTTCCAACTACAATCAAACTTAGATATTGGAATAATAATTCTATACATATAATTTATCTTAAATACATATATTCTTTAGATATATGCAACAGTTCATTTGATTGTGTTGCAAATAATCCGAAAGTAATCGACACGCAATTATATATCTGAAGGAAATGTATTTAAAATAAATTATATATAGAGAATTATTATTTTATTACATAAAAGCTGCAATTGGCGCTTCTTTTTAGTTAAAAACAAATGAATTTTAATTTTGCGATTTGATAAAAATAATGGCTTGTTTCGTCACGAACTTTAATTACATGACAATCGTGCAGATCACGACGCTAAATTATTACATATGCGATCGTTGTAAACTATGAATTAATATGATATTAACAAGCAAAATGATCTAGTAGCAGTCTTTATGTTTCGTAAAAGCGACAATCGGTGTTTTTTTAATCGGAGCCCCTCTCCGTGTTATTGTCTCTCGTGTTTGTGTTCGTTCAACAATACTATGTTGTACATACTTCAAATGCGGACATACGCGCAGCCGATTCCTCGTCAGCACGCAAGCTCGCGGGTAAAATACATACATGTCCGGCTACGCGACTCATCCGGGGAAAAACAACTCACACGCGCGCGAGACACTCGGCATTGTCGCAGCATTGTCGCGGCAGTTCTTCGCACCGTACATCGTGTTGTATCGCGCGGGCTATCGTGTATCTGCAACATGACGGATAATTGGTCACCGAGAAACTGGAAGGTAAGGATCCTGAACACACCTACGCACGCATGACTGAATGTAATTGAGGGGATGAATGGAATAAAGGCACAATTCTATTTAGACTCTTTTTCCGGCAATTAGCTTTTTCATGTAACATTGATCGTAATAGAAAAGTATTGTATAACATGTAACTTCTTAAAGTAACTTCTTAAACATTATATAAATTCATTTAATATTGTATCCATTTATGTATAATAAAAAAAGTAGCAAGTTATTTTAATTTTTATTAATATCAAAATTTTATAATTAGACCTTTATTCCGCCCATCTCCTTAATTGTGAGTATGCGAAAGCCATCTCTTAATTGTGTTTCGTGGAATCATATCCTCGTGCCCGTCTGCGAAACAATCTCTTCTCAACTCTTTGCAGTTCTATATCAAGGATTGGATTCGATGTACTGCAGTAATTTATCGTACCTTCAAGTACTCGAATGCAATTCCGTTCTGCAATTATAATTAATGAATTATATTTTTAGAATCTTCATATATATTCCTGCAATACAAATTTGATTTATGTTAGACTAATCGATTGAATAAAATTAAGAACAAAATACTTGAGCTTCGTTTATGTGAGAAAGTTTGAACCGGAAAGGGTTGATAAATAATTTTTAATTAGTTAACAAAAACGTGCACTCAATAGCAATTCAAGACATCGTGAATGATCCTAAATGCAAATAGGTCTTGTATAAGATTAAAATTAAATAAGCGAATTTATGCAATTATTATATATTCTAAGTTATATTCTTATATGGAATGCAAAATCCTTTTAAGTGATTTTTAAAATAATTCAGAACTAGAAATAGCGTAGAAATTTTTTCGAGATTTTCACATAAAGATTCTTCATCTTCTATGAAGATTCTTCGATCCGTTAAGTGCACGATTATGAATAATACATACAAATTTGCTCGGATTACGGAAGTCATTTTCTCCTCAACCTGTTGCCGAATTACATACTGACATTATTATTATCGCTAAACGTCTAGGATTGTTAAATACCTTGCGATGCAGTTTACAAAACTTGCCGTTTCGTTTAACCGATAATGCGGTAGATAAGAGATGACATGCAGAAAAACATGCATTCGTAAAAACAGTTTATTTTCCGTATAAAATATGATTTCTCCAAATCGGTAATAAAACTTCAACGAAGACAATTGCTTATCCTGAAAATTAACTCATTCATCAGCAAGAAATCGCAAGGGCATCTATCATGAAACAAGTCGAAATGGATTCCGCGATCGGAATTATTTAACTATTCCCTAGATTTATATTGTATTTTCTAAAGAAAATAATTCCAGTCATAATATCATAGAATCGATCGTGATGAGAGGAGTCCAGATCAACATACACAAATCAATGATGTCATTCGCGTTATCGATGTGAGCAAAGTTGAGCAAAGTCAAATAAATAGATAAAGTACGGACTGATTTAAGAAAAGGCAGAGTCTGCAATTTAAAATAGAACCACGTTCGTGCGATATTCGAAAGACGTGGAAGTAACTGTCAGTCTTATAAAAAAAATTATAGAGAGAAGATGCGCCTCGATAACATGCTCGTTTGCTAATGCTAGAGCGCGTTATCTCTGATTAAATAATATTATCGGTATGATATACGTCATGCTAAAAAGATAAGTGCAAATCATTTTTTGATAAGATCGCAATACTTATGCATATCATATATGAATATATTACATTAAATAAATTAAGTACATGAACAGTCTTTCTTTACATTTCAACATCTAGAGATCCTTTCAATCAGGGAATTGATTCCATATCTTGAAATGAGGTGAAAATTACAAAATTGAGCAAATTTATTAGAATATTTATAATTTCATTGCCAACATATAGTAAATTTATCATTTTTGTAATTTTTCTCTTGTTTCAAGATATAGAATCGATTCCCAGAGATTGGACACGAACCGCATTTTGTATGCAGGATCTCTAGTTTTAGTAAAATCCTGAGAGGAAAGACATATATTTATTATTTGTATTATTTTTTTGTTTGTTCTATCTTTTTCTTGTCTCTTTCTTTCTCTCTTAGGAGTTGTTAAAATATGATCAATCAAAAGATGCTGCGTCTTTCGTGTCTTGCATTAGAGTCTCTATCAATATTTAATTAAATAATAAAGATAATATCCTTCCTTTATCGAATAATAAAGCAGCGAACGCTGATAATTCAATAATACTCTAATTTTAAGTTGTTTATCATAAATTATTTGCAAGACTCTCACGAACGAAGACACTAACGAGAATGCGCGGTTTGCCCATCGAAATTATTTCTATGAAAATCTAATCGAACATAATGAAAGTAACTGAAACAATAATCATAATCCGCAAATGTAGTTTGAAATGAGAAAATACATATCGCGTGATACCGATGAAAGATGATGATCATCGATTCGACGAGTAGCACGAACATATGGCATGTGTGTATAATAACGTCGATGAAAGCAGAAATGAGATGGTGCATGCGTAAGTCCAATAGAAATCCGTTTTGGCCACGACTTAGCCGGAATGACTGCTACACGTGGCCATTTGCCGTCTACGTGATTATAAGAAGCGGCCACAAAGTTGCGTACGCGCTTCATTTACGTTTCACCGTAAAACGACGAGGTCGAGACTTACATTTCCGAAGTATCGACTTTTACCCTGGAAACAGACCGCGTTTATTATTACTTAAAGTTGTACGAGTCTATAGACATTTCTCTCACCCTCTTCAAGCTATTTTAAATATTCAAAGTATTTTAAAATATATGTTGAAGAAATATCGCGATAGCTAATGCGCGAATATTATCGCGATATTGTATGTTATTAGCAATCTTTTTGCACCTCCTTTAATAGGACGAAAAACTGTACTTCTAGCAATATCCACGCCATTGTTAATAAAAATTTAAATCTTTAGAATAATATAAAAACTATCTTATTTTACTATTATTTAAATAATTCTTAATTTGTAAGTCTAATTTTCGTTATATAACAATAAATTGAAAATAAAAGTCAATCTATTAATTAGAAGATAAACATAGAATTCGAGACACTATAATTTCTTTCTGGACATCACGTCTATTTTTATTCATCGAATAAATAAAAGTAGCTGACGAAGATGACTGATTTTATGAAATTTAAATAGAAAGCATTAATACATTTTTATAATATGTTAAAAGAGAAAAATTTTTAATTTTATAACATAATTATTAATTATATATGTTATGCCAGTAATATGTTCACTTTTTTGTTATTTTTCTAATACTTTTAACAGTATTATGAACATTAATTATCAAATGAATGACTAAATAATGGATGTAATCATTTAATTCTATATCTGTTATCTACCGCAACTACTCCTCTACTTGCGGATTCTAGGATTTTTAATATTTTCGGAATTTTGAGAATTTTTTTATTTTTTCAAGTGCATATACAGATTTCCTTAACAATGTCTAATACAATCTCGTAAAATTTTTTATCTTGCAATCTTTATTCTCTCGTTAAAGAAAGAAAAAGAAAAGTATTTCTGACTTTGCTCAAAAGCTTTCCTCAAAAGCAGTAAAAGGACTTACTTCTATTCAGATAATCCTTCGCACACCAATCCTTGTCACGTTTCCATATTTTCATAAGTAATCGTAGATTTGTTTGAAAAATTGCATTAGTCGCTGCTTTTGATATTGGAGACGCATTGTGTTATTGGTTTTCATTATTTTAACAAAGGTCTTCTCTTCTGAAATGAAATCCTTGAGTTGAATTTCTCAGTTCTCACCAATAATTTGTAGCAAACGTTTCGATTCAGTATACTACTGTAACGTTTATTAACTAATTGTATATATACTAATTGTATATTGTTTAAATAAAAATAAAATAAAAATAAAATAACTTAATTGAGAGAACAGTTTTTCTGCTTACTCCACTTAAAATTATGATGTTGCGTAAAAGATATAAAATTATTTAGAAATTTTGAAAAATTCTTAAATTTATATAAAAATTTTAAAAAATTACTTAAAAAATTCTGAGAAAAATGTTCACAAGGGGACACCAAAACATTCTTTCGTGTTGAGAAGTGCATAATTTATAAGCACATTTAGAAATATTTAATGATAGAAGTTCTCTCAGTTCTCTCTATATGCAGAGTTACTACTTTCGAAAAGTGCGATAATATGGTGTTTTATAAATAATTAACGATCTAGATAGAGGCATATATGGATGAAATCAATCTCCTCATTGCAGAATGTTATTATAACAATAATCAGTCCCGTACGCGAAGTCGCAAATATTGATAGATAACGATCAAGTTCTTTCAAGAGTGAACTGCTATAATATAGATTAGAAATCGATCGGCTTTGATAGAAATTGGGGAATCCCTTTGCGAATACTCGGCTATCGAAACGCGCTTCGCGCTCGCGACCGACTTCGTTATCATGAGTGTATTAATGTCGTGGTATTGTCTGTACGTATCTTTAATGCTTTAATACAGAATCGTAAGTCCAGGGTTAGTCCTCGGCGAAGGTCGAGTCGAATCTTAAATAAAGTATGAACGCTCTGCGAAATATCCATATGTTATAGCTATCGGATAATATGGTACGCACAATCGCGTGGGTTATGTCGCATGAGGGTCTTTTACCTTTTCCACCAGTGTTTCAGTTCAAGGCTGAGTCAATACATTGTATTTCGCCTATATCACTTCTCGTTTAAAAACAAAATTCGGAGCGTATATATATACGCTCCGAATTTTATATATATATATAATATATATATATATATATATAAATTTTACCAGAGAAACTGTCTTGCTTAAGGATGTATATTGTACGTGTTTTTTAATATTATAAAATAAAAAAAATTAGGTTTTTCTATATTATATTTGAAAGTGATATAAAAAGTTTGGCAATTAAGAACCTGAATAAAAAATTATTTCAATAAGAAATAAATGTTTTTAAAAATAAATATAATAAAATAAGAAAGTTTTCATTTAAACTATAAAATTATATTAAATATAAAAAATTTTAGATTTATTGCATATATATATAATTTTTTATCTGATATAATATACCTGATGTATTCTTAATAAACATAAGGAAGTTAATTTTTTAAAGATCTACTTTGGCAGCTTACATGAAATGAGAATATAAAATTGGAACACAATATAATATGTACACGTATTTAAGAGAAAGAATTGAATTATAAGCAATTGAGATAAATAAAATAAGATTGATAATTGAGATTTTATGCAAGTGGCTAATTCGTATCGGAAATAATTGTCTTAAGAGGATATTTTAGTGTGATTACTTGTTTTTAAGGTGAATTTTGGGAGTTACATTTATAAAAACGGTTAAACCTACAGAACTAATGTTTTGCATTCACATTCATTCGTATTTGACGTAACGTCTCAAATTTTTGCAAAGCTTTTTATTGTATATTATATAAGATATGAATAGACGCGCAAGTCATGTCGCGTAAAATCGTTTTTATCGGGTGCAGTGATTGTCTCGTCTGAAAAAAAAATTTTTTTTGTTTTATTGTTTACGATCGTTATCGTTCGGCCTATTAATAAATCATAGGAAGAAAAGTCAATAAAATGGCAGCGCTTAAAAGAAAATTCGATTTTTACTGAAAAAAAAAGTTTACTTCTTGTGACACGAAAAAATACTAATTTTAGAGATATCAAAAAATTAGAAGGCCGAATGATAGCTTAACATGTAAGTACACTACGTTTGCAAGTCGAGCTGCCTAATTTGCGAGAAAAATATGCGACTTGAAAAATGTTTAAAAATAACAAGTTTAAAGCTTCTCATGCATTTACGATGTAGATAATGAGTAATTTCATTATATTCCTTTAATACATTTCCAAGACTCCAAACTACAAGAATACGAAAAAAAATGTTTCGATTTTTTTTTACCTGACACACTAAAATGTCCTCCTAAAAAATTAAAAACCATTTAGGTTTCGAATATGTGTAGTTTTTGGGAATAAAATTCCACAAGATTACTAAGTAAACCAAGAAATTGTTTAAATTATAAAATCAGTAAGTAAATATATATCAACGTTATTAACGATTTCCAATAAATGACACAATGTCCTTGTAACTACAAAAGGCTTCATTAAATGACCTTACAGTACTGGCCTAATCTTATAATTCTCTTAAGCACGGAAACACAAGGTCTCAGGTTTTAGCGCTTGTGCTTTATGTAAACTAAAAAAGTCAGATGGAATCTCGATAACTTCTAACGAAATATTATCTACAAATAGATTATTTAATATTTATCTCCTTACAGTTTGTCGGTATAGTTTATAGAATACGTTGAGGCGAAAAAAATTTTTATGTAATTCTATCTATTTAGAAATTGAAATAAAGAAGTAAGAGAAGTACGTGAGTCTACAAAGTGAATTCCTTTTTTACAAAGGGGTTAATCGAACGAATGACTGAGAAATTATAGAACTAACGGAGACCTCGACGTGACGGTCGCACGCGAGTCGCGAGGAGCGGCCAGTACAATAACACGTTTCTCGGCTCTCGTCAATCTCACGCACACAGGAGGTGAGCTCTCACATGTATACGTACATCGGCATCGCGGCTCGCGCACCATCGCGCACAGCGGCGTCGACGCACGTACGCTGTGCAGCAGTCGCGCACGACGACGCGCATCGACGAGGCGCGTCGACCGCATGACGGCGCCACGAGAAACGGCGTCGCGACGCTGTCGTCAGGCGGCGCCGGTCGTGAGGAAACGTGACGGGGTGTACAGTGCGGTGCGAAAGGACTGCGGATGGTGGGTAACCGAACGAGACAGCAGCAGCGCCTCCGTCTCCATCGCGTCGGTATCCACCAGGTCGACCTTCCGAGTTGCCGCGTGTTTCGCTCTCGACCGCTCCTAGAAACTCCGGAGACGAAGTCGATCGAGAGGAAGAAAGAGAGAGAGAGAGAGAGAGAGAGAGTGCACACGCGCTCTTTTCGCGACTCTTCGTCCTACCCAGTCCTACTGTCACCTCCTCTTTCTCCTTCTTCCCATTTCTCTTTCTGTCATTCATATCTTTTCGCCTACTCCTCTGTTGCTTTCCTCTCGTCGGCACACTCTCTCGGAGACAGTCTCGTTATACGTAAGTCCTTGTCGCTCGTTCATCTGACTACACCCAGTTTTCGTCGCTCGAGTTGGTCCCTGGTGAAGACTCCGATACAAGAATCCTAGCCTAAAGAATCCGGCCTACTATCGGGGAGTAGCCGGCGAGTGAAGACGTCTTACGCGAATACACGCGTGTTCACGCGATGCGTCGGTGCCCGTGTGTGTACGTGTGTGCGTGTCACCGTGCCGGTGCAAGACGATCTATCTTCCTCTCGCATCGTTATTATTGTCTATTTATCGTTTTAACCACCCTAGTGACTAATTGAGCTCGGCGACGAGATCGTTTCTCGCATGGCTGCCGTCTCGCACGTCGGCGATCCTATCAACACCCGTCACCGTCGAGGAGGCACTTCGAGGCCGACGGTAACAGTAATAAGAAGGTATGACGTCGCCAAGTTTCGTTATGAGCAATGATGGTTTCAATCCAGTAAAAGAGAGTACGCGAACGAATTTTTACGCGAATGTACATGTTGTCTACCTAGATTCACCCTCGATTGAATTAAGATTGCAGTCCTCCATTGGGAATTAATTCCTCTTTAGCGATGAAATACTCCTTGTTAGGGATATGTCCTTTCAGCGGTTCGTGTCCGATATGTATCTTCCCTCACGTGTGAGATGACGTATGTGTGTCAGTTTGTAGCCAAGCGATAGTTGATTGCATGCATCACGGTCAATCCTTTTGAATCCTGTGAGAGAAGTGTATATGTGTTAAATAAATTAACTCTTTATTTTTAGCTTCTTCGTTATGAGTCGTTCAATGTGATCAAAACTTGTTTCACTTACAATACTATTCTTTGTAGATATATAATTGGATAGCTCTTAGAATGGTTTAGCATCTTTGTGTCTCACAAAAGATGAATTATATGAATAGTCTTTATATAAAGAAAAATACGTGACTGCGTTATATAATCCAATAGCAATTTAAAACATTAATTTATTTAAAAAGATTCAATCGTTAGATTCAGTATTAAACTCTAACAGGATTATATTTATTTATTACGAATTCTATTTATGAAAATATTTTTTGATAGCCACGCAGGGGGGATTTATATTTAGTTATATAAATAATTTAAATTATTAATAAAATTAAATCAATAATTAATGCCATTCGCCATGAACAGTTTTCAAATGGTGCTACTAATGCACAAATCTATCGATATCTACACATTAAATTGTTCCTCAATTCTTTTCTATTAAAATTCCGATCCTGTCATTGAATGCGCGAACAGAATACGTTATTCAAGTGCGCATTGCATCTATGTAAAGCGATGCCCTCAGATCAAATGAATCATATACATATACAATGAATCACAAGAATCATAATGCTAATTATAATTTTAAAAAGTTGATATATTTTCGAAGAGAATCTTTACCTATAAAAAACGCAGATTTATATTAATTTTGTTTCCAAATTTATATTTCAAAACAGTAATTTGTGAGAAAAGTTAAAAAATTACGTACAATATTGGAATATTGATATCACAAAAGTATTCATGACTCTTATAATTGAATATATTTATTAAGCATAATTATAAATTTCGTTAAATCGTCTTTAGATTTGATAATATATTTTTTTAAACTATTTCGACATACTATATGTATATGTACACACACACAAACACACATACACACAATATATATATATATATATATATATATATATATATATATATATACTATGTCCTATTTATTTATTTCTCTCTAAAAAAAATATTTCTCTCTAATAAAATAATATTTGTTCTGCTAAAGCTCTTATTTTTATTTTTCGGATTTTATTAAGATATATATCATGCGAAATCTTAATTAGTATTATATATAACAATTTTGTTTTCTGCGAAGACATCAATTGCTTGAAGTCACAAGTCAAGCAGCTAGATGGGATAAGACAGACTGGATGGGAGTACAAACACTGTTGTGACTTATTGTGTATGCGTATGTGAATGCATACACTTACCCATCGCGGGAGAATGCTCGCAAAGGCGTGAAGGCGTGTATACACGTGTATGCACGCGCGCGCGCGTGCACACTCATGTTTGAATCCTAACAAGATGAGAACGTGATCCTCCTGCTCGAGTCCTGTGTATATCATCAGCCATCACGTGGCGGTGCTTCGAACGTTTCTCTGCAAGTAGTGTGCGAGTTAAATGCATACGAACCTTTGAACTGTAGAAAAAGGTATATATATGTATGTATCATATACATACAATATGTGATGGAGATTATAACTTGTGCGCGCTAAAACGAGATCACTTCACTGTCTCTTCTTCGTTCCCTTCAATTTCATTTTTGCAGCTGCACATGAATCGGTAGCGTAAGATTTGTTACATCAATGACGTTTACAGTCCTCCTTTGTATTTATTTGATAAACCTCGTATTAGCTAAGTTATTGGTCACTAATTATATGAGATTACATATTATTGCACAAAAGAATTATATAAAACTTGGACTTAATAGTTTCTTTTTTCTTCGAAGATATGTTTTTTTTATCAAATGTAAAATAATTTTTTTCACTATCAAGACATGTTAGACGAGGATCATTAGCATTCAGTATCGAACAAGATTTACATGTTATTAAGGGAATGTGTAACATAAACGTGGTATTAAAAGAAAAAAACGTAAAGATTTTCTAATTTAATAATACGCGTGTCGCCGCAAATCGACACGCTCCATCCAGGAATAACTGCGATAAGCTAAGCGTCAAAAGCGAGTCACAAAGTCAGAGAGCGTCTATATGGCATGAGGATATGAATTTCACGTGCGAATGATGACGTACACGATACGTCCATAGTGGCGTAGAAATTGATCGGTTACGTTGTTGTGCGAGAACCTTTAACCCTTTGCCTTCGGTTTAATTACCGGCACGCGATGTCTCACTGGACGACGACGTATAAAAAGCCAGCTTATTTCGAAAATCAATTCGAGCGGTAATTTGCACCTACGAGGCACGATGCTCGACTTTCTAAGGGCTTCAAATCCTTCGAGCTCTTGCAGAGGAACTTGCAATAAGAAATCTTTTCTTTTCTTGCGCTATAATATCGTCTTTTCTTTCGTCATTAGTCGTTTCACCGAACGATTTTGGTCCATTATTCTATCTGCAAAAAAAAAATATATATATATGATAAATATATATTAGGTGTTGGAATTAATTCGTAGCGTTTTTAATGAAAGAATGTTATTTATTTCACATGAGCATTAAAAAATACATTAATGAAAGTACTTCCCATCACTTGTAAAACGCTACGAATTAATTCCAACACCTAATATATATAGATTATTTTTATGATAAAATTGTTTAGATTGAAATTCTTTCTACTGAAATAAAATCTACTTAAAATAAATTGAAAAAGTTTTACTATATATTTTCAATATGTAATAAAATGTATATTTTAAAATATATAGTTAACTTAAAAAATACGGATACTCTTTAAGATGTTTGTTCAAAAAATTGATTCAAAATTTATTAAAGAATCTGTGTTTTAAGAAAAATATTTGGTAATAATTATATATAAAAGATATTATGTACGTATATTTATAAAATTAGAGTAATCAATTTTCGAAATTTCTGAATTTTTCGCGTTACAATTAAAAACTTCAGAAATGCATGAGCATCATTAAACATCGTTATAAATATACGTTCTTATGTTCTTGCGTGGATTCTCACGTAAATGTATTAACACGTACAAATAGGTACTTTTTAGTCTCACGCTCGAGGATTGCTAATGCAAACATACAAGAATACGCGCGAGCATTTTAATGTAGCGTAGGAGGCTCGCGAATGTCATTATGGATGTCGCGTGAATCTAAGAACACTCACGCGATACTCGCGGAGATATGAAGACATAATGTTCCATAGTTCCGTGTAAGTGCGGAATTAACCTACTTTATATCGCGTAGTGACTAATTTGAAATTGAATAGAATTTCGCGTATTTCGGCATGCGACTTGTTTCATTCATTATGATATTACGTGGCGCAATTACGATATGTAAATGACTGATAATCGCATATAAAATGTATGTAGTCATGTATATTTGACGGTAATTGCGTACGAATGATGTATGAACGGATAATATCAATTTAGATAATATCAGTTGTGTCGACGTTGCGTGGACATATATGTGTAAAGTACTCCTCGCTAATGTCCATTTCCATCAATGTAGATTAACTTTAATCTAGATTCAACTTATTTTTCATCTTTTTTTGATTCTTAGAACGAGATTAAAATTAATCTACACTAGTGAAAACGGGCATAAGTGCGAAACCTCTGTTTCTCTTGAACCGTAGATTCTTGATCCTTCGATTAATTTCGAGTTGATTGTTCCTTTAAAGGAACTACGAGATTTTTTCCATTCCATTTTCAACATTCCCTGAAAAAAAAAACAATCGAGATATCAGATCTCTGTACAAATTTAAGTAATGCTCGATTATTATGATAAAGTCGAGTGATGTCATCTTGACTGAGACTGCGAATCATGGAATGTGTCATTTAATTGTAGGTACTCGCTGCAACGTCCGATATCTGAAAAATACAGAAGATCTGAACTAGTGAAGATCTACATGGATGAACGATTCTAAACTTTCTCAGGATAATGCGCGGACTGACAATTCATTTTATCGCACGAATTGGAGTGAATAATTCATACGACGGGGAGAAGACACCGAAGAAGATGCATAATGTGATGATCGTCCCAAAATATAATTTAACTT